>NC_142110.1:7610000-7910977 GCF_056152115.1 Neolamprologus brichardi | reverse complement strand
CTTTGAGCAATCTGTGAGTACATGACACTTTAGGTGACTTTAACAAGTTCACCAAGTGAATGGTTTTAGGGTGTCACATTCACCTTTGCATACAAATTACATTACGTGAGTGAGAACATCCAAAAGTTTGTTTTGGATTTATCCTCAACTTCATGTGTTGGCAATGCTGTGCTCCTATAGCAGTGCAGCGTAGTGCTTGTTTTCTCTCAGGTCTGTCAGCCCAGAGCCCAGACTCCCCTTCATCAGTATGCTGTGGGCCTTTCTGTGTTACATAAGGCAGGGAGGCACTTGAGGACACACTCACACTGAGAGGGAGAAAAGGAAGGAGGAAGTAAACGAAGGAGGAGGTGGTGGGGGGGGCACGCGCTGAACAAACAAATCAATACTGCAGCGAGTTGGGGGTACAGGAGCCCCTGTCCTGCTGCACCTCCCTCTCAGCCAGAGGCCCGGGAAGTGAATGACTAGAGTTGGTAGGATGACACGCAAATTTGTGTAGAGGAGACTCGAAGAGGTGGCTACGTGTGCGAGAGCGCGCATGTTTGTTCACACTGACAGGGGTGGAAGGTGAGGGCCAAAGTACAAAAACATCAAGCTTGTAATTACTTCTTGCTCCAGCTGTGTGGCGAGAGAAGGTGCCAGTGTGAAGTTCACACAGGGTGCGCCGTTCCTGTAAAGACCTTTTATCAGTTCGCACAAAAACATGACATGGCCTGTTTTAATCGTCCACTGCTTTGCTCAGTTTGCAGCTCCGTTTGTCTTGTTTTAAAGAAAAGTGGTAGGAAAGCACGTTTGCATGTTTCATGCATGCATGTGATTATTATTAGTCCACTTAAGGCACAGCTTATTAAAGCAGAACAAATGTATGTTCTTTTACCTTCTATTTCAGTATAATGGTATTACTAATACTGTCAGGACTACGTTGCTCAATATAGCACACGGCAACTTGTTTGACTTCCAGCTGCTTGAGGAGTCAGAGTTTTGCTTTTCCCTATTTGTGTTTGTATTGTGTGTCAGTCAGCCAAGCTATGTGTTTTTTTGTTTTTTTTTGGTGAGCTTTTTTTTATTTTACTTGAAAGGCAAATGATTCAACAGTTGGTTGGAACAAGATAAGAGGAATTCAAAGTGGAAAAACAGTCACTTTTTTTAAAAGCGGCTTCGAGAAGCCAGACAGTGCGGTAACGATATGTGAAATGTCAGTTTGTGTAGGTGTGCATGAGTGTGCTCGAGCATGTATTTGCGGCCTCTCTTTGTCATATCCGCGTAGCCCTGAGTGTGGAGCTGCAGCCTTACTGCACGAGAGAGAGTGAGAGAGAGAGAGAGAGAAAAACGATTGATGGAAATAATGAGAGAGAGAGAGAGAGAGAAAGAGAGAGAGAGGCAGGCAAGCAGACAGACAAAAACAGAAGGAGAGAGACAGAGTGACAGCAAAGGCAGTAGAGGTTGGTGGCTCCCCTGGGGTGCAATGAGTGGGTGGAGGAGAGTGAGTGAAAGAGATGGAGGGAGAGTCATTGAGGGAGCGAGGGAAGCAGCCATGTGAGGAGCCATGTGAGTGAAAGAGAAAAAAAAGTGGGCAGCGGCTGCAGGGATAGGGATTGGAGAGAAGCAGAGTCTGCTCAGACCATGAGGAGACAGGGCAGGGGGTGCGCTTACGTAACAGCCTGCAGTGGCTGAGCCAGCGTCACGTGTACCACCACGTTCTCCCTCCCTCCCTGCTTACTCTCACTCTCCTGTCCGCTTGCTGCCTCTGTCTTCCTCCTTTGCTCCCGCTACGCTTTATCTTAGTCTGTGGCAGTCTGTCTGCCCGCCTGAGTATTATAATTTTATTTATTTTTTGTCTCGCTCACGCCTGCTCCCACCCAGGCCCTGCTCAGGTGTTTGCCTTGATCAGAGAGGGCAAGATCTGCAGTAACTGCACAGAGATGTGTTGGCTCTGACTGCTGCGTGTCACTTATTTTGGTTGTCAGTAAAAGGCCACTTTAAATGTTTGTGCTCTCACTTGCCCTCGGGAAGTCTGGGTTGTATTGTTCGGGGTAAAAAGTTTAGTGATTTATTTAGCTTTCTTTCCTTTTCTAAGGTGGATATCAGTCAGGACTACTTATAAAAATAAACAAATAAATAAATAGAAAACCTAATGATCGGCGCTTTTCTTTTCTTTAATGAAGTGAAGCAATTCTCCAAAACAGCTGAGCACTGTAGATTTTAATGGCACACATTTGATGCCAGCCAGTATTTACAACGCAAGGAAACGCTCATGTGTTTTTTTTAATAGTTTTGTTTCGCCAACAATGGGAGGCTGTTGAAAGAGAAGGATGTAAACGCCTTTGGCTACACAGAGAATACTTCATAATAGGATCAGCTGGTTGCTGGTTTCAGGGATTTGTTAGCAATAAGATATTTTTATAAATCCTTGCAGTTACAAATGTTAGCAGCCTGTGATTAAACTTTTACTAGCCTGTATTTAAGATATTTTTTAAAATGATATAGACGTATGCATAAGTATGTAAACAAGTGACATAGGAATAAAAAAACCCAGCTAATTATGTAATCTAAACCACTCTCACGTGGTTTCTTTTTCCTCTCTCTATCACACTCATCTGTCATTCACACGATGTCTGTCTGTCTCTCATTCTGTCTTGCTTGCCAAGTTTCACACCACCTGCCCAAGGCAAAGCAGATTTACAGATTACCACCCTCTCGATGCTAAGCGCATCACACACAAACACACACGTAGATGCAAGGACTCAGACTCGCACACACTCCCAGGCATGCAGTGTCATGCTGGCTTGCCCTGCGTGAGCTCATCCTGCAGGCCTTTCCTTGTTTGTCTGTCTGATGGGAATCATGATGGACCATGCCTTTAGGTTTTCTAGGTGGAGAGGGTCAGGCTGGCAGAGAGCTGCGTGAGCTCATGCGTACATTGTAAAGGTTGACCTTTGGCTGGACTCTGGCTGAGACAGCATGCTGAGTTGAGTCAGAAAGTTGGAGATTGCAGAGGTGTAACCAAAATAGTTTTGATTTGTGAAGTTTAACTTATCTAATACAAAAAAAGTGTTTATTTTGCTGCGTGAACTTGTGCTGAGGAGGTTCTTCTCAGTTCCTCTTGCCCTTGCTTCCCTCGATCCATCAGCCAGGTGTCTGTTAGGGGAGCATTATGCTTTGGTTTCCATGGCAATGAGGGATTAGAACACGTTGTTTTGTCTAGTCTGGCCGTGACTGGGCGCTGGAGGTCTGCGTACACCATGTAGAGATGCCTCCAGAACTGGAGCACGATGCCTGCTGAACTCTTTTAGTTCCAAGCAGAGAGAGACAGAGAGAAAGTTTCACTTGTACTGCAAGAAGATATCCTACTAGAATACAAAACACTGAATTATACTTATTTGAACTTAGAAATAATCTTCCTGTGGGTTGAGCAAAAATATTTCAGTTGCTCCAGTTGTTCTTATAAAACCTTGAACATGGGTGGATAATTATTTTTAACCCTGTGTAGCTTTATAAAATCTGCAAGTTGAAGATGCTTGAAACTAGACCATCACGTTCATTTGTCGGACTCCTTTCTTGTTTAGCTCTGGCTGAAAAATTACTTTCAAATCACTGATTTACCTTGACACGAGCAAAATAACAAATGTATTACGTGTGCAATGAGATTATTTACCTTTGAGATTTTCTAAAAAGAGATTGTCTTTATTTTTAGCATGCAGGAATTTTCAGGTTTTGAGTTACCTACGTATGGTATCTAAGTGTTTCTATGAATCTTAATGGTTTTCAGTGTAAATAGAGTTTCACAAGTTCATAGTGTGTTGTTAGGTCACTTGTAGTCTGAGAGGCACATGACAAGAAAAGAGCCGAAATGACATGAATTTGAAATTGTTTGCGTTTATTGCTCATAGCTGGTGGACAACACGACACAAAGCATCCAGTGATGATATAATACTCAAGACAAACAAGAGTCTGGTGAAGAACACTGTTGTGTTTCAGCCAGCGTTCAGTATCTGCTTCAGTTTTTGATTCATTTCTTATGTCATGGTATCTCACATGTGCTCACACCTCTGTTAAAGCCTTTTATTACAGGGTGGACAAAAAATCTAAGTCTCACTAAGCTTTATTAACCATTTATCCTTAGAAGGATCTGAGCACCTGAACCGTATTTGATTGGAATAAATGCAATATTCCTTACTCTGTCTCTCAAAAATAAACGTCAACGTCTCGAGGGTGTGTCATCAGTAACCAGCAGCTTAGAATAAGGGAAAAGTTTGATCCGCTGCAATTGCTAGACTCAAAGTCCGTGGATCACAAAAATCAGATGGCCCCATGCTCTCTGAGAACCATGAGTGATTCTGCCAAATGTAATCTTATTTTTATGCTGATGTAATTTTTCAGAAGCCACATGGCTGAAACATAAGCTCTTAAAAATTATTATGTTTTCCCCATGCTTGCCTTTTTATGTCGGCTAAATTGCCCGAGTTCCAGTGAGGCAGGCAAAACAGACGAGCCGTGTTTGCCAGTCAGCTTATCTTCAGCATCATAGTCTTCTTAATAAACTCAATCAGTACATAATGATATTAGCGAATAACACATAACACTTCCACCGTAAACCCGCTGGTTAAAAGTCAGGCCTTCCCTAAAGCAGACCTGTTACTGAGTGCTTGTTTACTTGTTTACGCTTGTATTTCCCTGAATCGTTCTCACCAATTGCTCTCACATGTGGGCTTAATTTGTTTTGCTGATGTGCTTGTTTGTTGGGTAAAAGCATTTCATGTGCTGTGGAACTGCAGCTTGAAAACATAAATGGCACCACTTGATGCGCGTGTCTTGCAGGATTCCAGATTTCAGATACCATTTGTAACCTCTTGGCCTCGCACACAGCGCTCCACAGCTACTTCTGAACACGTCATATTCAGCAGCAGGTAAAAGAGTTGGGATGAAATGCAAATATGCAGACATGGTTCACCCTAATGGACTTGACTAATGGCAAGAGTTTTAGGTAATCCTGAGCTCATCCAGCCACAGTTTCACCAAAGAACGATGAACCCAGTGATCAGTTATGGGTGGCAGTTGCACACCAGCCTATGTTCCCTCGTGTTTTGTTTTTAATCTGGGCTCATGTTGTGTTTGTGGTAGAACAGCAGAAAAATGTGAAAGAATAAAATACATTTTAATTTCTTTTCTTTTTAAAAAAGAATAAATATCTTGGAGAAAACACTTTATAAAACATATTGATATGGATTTTATTATGACAGGTTCCCACTTTAAGCTTTTCATTTCTCCTTCAGCTCCAAGCTCGCCTTAGAGACAACAGAAATTTTTATTAGATTACATGCAGCGCGTGGTTTTAAACCTTTGAGTTTTTGTATAACAGAAGGTCGATTTTCAGTTTGACACTGTACTGAACAGTGTATTGACTGAAGTAACATAAGCTTTGTGATGGCGAAGTTGTTGGTCTCTCACAGCCTGTGGCGAAACTGTGCTATGCCACCATGTGCTTGAGTCATTCTGTTCATAAAAGACAGACTCGGATTCCTCTGTGGAGGAAAAAGCAATGCAGAAAAGTAAAACTGTTAGTCTTCCACCCCTCTCATCTCAACCTTGTTTGGGGAACATTGTCCTCCTGCACAGCCTGACACGCTGCTGCAGTTGACCTTATCAGAGCTCAGCAGCTCTAACTTCTCCACCCAGGCAGTGCATGTCCTGGTTTACAGCTGCTACTGCCCTCCGATGCCTGCATACGTTTTCAGACCACCTAAAGAAGCACAGAACAGGCTGTGTTTTTTTATCCATGCTTCTCACCGGAGTTAAAGGAATCTGTAGACAGCAGAGCTGCGAGAGGTCTGGAGGGTGGTGGGGGGGGGAGTGAAGCCGGAGGTGGGGATCGGCAGCTCATCCTCAGCTTGGACAGCAGAGCCGCAGTGTGGCGTGCCGGTGCACATTTTAAAACACCACGACTGTCTGCTCATTGCTAGGTTTTGTTTGTTCCTCTCCTCCTCCTCCTGCCACCCTCCTCTTACTTTTGTCAGTTCTTCTCTCTCTCTCTCTCTCCCCCTCTCTCTCCCTCTCTCTCTCTCTCTCTCTCCCCCCCCTCTCTCCCTCTCTCTCTCAGCTCTTACATCACCTGACTAGAGTTTTTCTTGTCAATGCAGCAACAAGCAGATGAGTCAGGCAGGGCTGACTCTTCTCTACTGCCATCCTGCTTCCTCTATCCTCTCCTTTCTCTCTGCAGACCTAGCCAGCACACTGCATCACCCAGAAGGGAGACAAAAAAAATCCCCCCAAAAACCTGCCCCCACCCCCACCTTTCAACTTCTCAAAGTCAAACATGTTTAGTTTGCAAGGGAGCATGCACTGGGATGCATTGCCTTATAGAGTGTAGTGCTGAGGTTGGAGATGCACTGGGATTGTGTCTGTGTAGTGGTGTGTGGAAATGAGAGACACTGACTCAATGGATCCTCACCTTCAGTTCAAGAAGTGTGTGCGTGCACGTGTGTGTGTGCGTGCGTACGTGTGTGTGTGTCTATGTGGGTGTGTGTCTGTGTTTCTGTGAGACATCTCAGCCAGACAGTGCAGGCAGACAAGTGTCTCTGCTGACTGCAGATGAGATAGAGTGTTTACTGACACAGGGAGCATCAGCTACACGTGCTCATCCACATCTTTGCTCCTCGGTACACTTAGTTTGAGGATGCTTAGCTGAACTGTATCTGGCCAGCCTTTGTGATGAGACATAGAGGTACCTCATTTGCCTGATGCCTTGCTATCGTATAATTAGACTTTTTCTTTTTTAAGTAGGGCTGGGTATCGTCACTGATTTCTAGAATCGATTCAATTCCGATTCACAAGGTCCCGAATCGATTCGATCCACGATTCGATTTAATTCGATTCGATTCGATTCACTTCGATTTGAATCTGGGAAATTTTGACAGTCAGAAATATTATAATTCAGATCAGTACATTTACATATTTTTGTATCTATAAAAAGGAAGCTGACACACGCAAGACTTTAACAGAGGTGTGAGCGTCACAGCAGAGGCCTTTGTGTCAAAGTAGCTGAAGATAAAACACAGAAAAACATGAAGGTGATTTTCCTGGCCTGGGATTTTATAAAAATATTCTGCAGTACATCAAAAATGAAAGAAAACCAATAATCAACACATGAACATTACCTCTGACGTTACAGCGGTTTTATTAGAGACACGGCTACGCGTTTTGCATTTTGCATAATTTTAAAAAGTTTAAATTTGTTCAGAAGCCTATTGAACGGCAGAAATTAGGTTTTCTTTTCGGAAGTATATAAAACGGAAAAAAAAAAAAACGTCGGCCGACAGCGCTGTAAACAGCGGTAGACTTGTGCGTAACAAGCAAGCGAATAAAGCAGAAAACAGTACAGAGGGGGGGGGAGAGGGAGAGAGAGCGCGAGCACGCGCGCGAGAGAGCTGTGCATCGTGGTCGAAGCAAAACAGTAAAAGTCAGAGTGAATACATGACGATGTTTATGTGATGCATAGTTTGGATCTTCTTTTGCTGCTGGTTCGGTCAATATTGTTTGGAGAGACATCAAACTAACAGCTTTAGAATCAGCGCATAAAGGGCGTGAACACAAAGCGCGGACCCGCCGACAGATCAGAATCAGCGCGCTGTCGGCTTTCAGCCCCGACCGTGAGAAAGGCGACATCTAACTGATTCTGATCCGCGGGCTGCGCTGTGTGTTTAAGTCTTTGTGCAGAATCCGTGTTCCTGCTCTCATTTACTGTTTTAGCTGTTTGGTGGTTGTTGAAATTTTGTGAGATTTCACCAGAGATTCTGGCATTTCGGGCAAAATTAATTTATATTAAAAAATCGATTCAGGATTTTAATGAATCGATTTTACGTTATCCAAGCCAGAATCGATTTTAATCGATAAATCGATTATAAAAACCCACCCCTATTTTTAAGGTTGCAGTTTGGAGCTTCTTTTTTTTAAAAAGAAAATCACATTATCTCTGCTTGATAATTCAGTTTCATTTTGGATGAACCACACTACATTTGACACATCCAAAAGCACCCACAATTTATTATAAGAAGCAACTACTTACAACTTACAATGGCAGCTACACAAATGAGTCATATACATCTGAATACTAATTAGCTGTATGTGTCAGCTTTAAAGGAGGTGTGACAATCACAGCAGGGGAACTTGCAAAGGAACAAAGAGACCAGATAATTGCTGAACTGCTGGTGCGTCAGTCACAAACTGCAAAATTCTGAAATGTATAATAAAGGAAATGTATTTATTTTCATGCAAGTATTAGGACAGATGGAATGGGAAAAATTTCCATTAAATGTCTATAGGGTTGTAGGTCAGGTGAGGTGAGGTGACTTGTCTAACCAACAATGCCAGTTAATGAATAAATCAATCCTTCTTTGTATAGGACCTTTCATGAAGGTTGACGCAGTTCAAAGTGCTTCATAGATGATTCAACATGTTATAAAAGCTACATAAAAAGAATTAAAAGTACCAAATATAAAACAAGATTTACAATATAAGTAAACCAAAAGGAGAGTTAAAGAAAGAAATTGATTGTTACTAATCGTTCAAACAGAGCACGCACCAAATATTCACATTATTGAAGCAGGAGTCTGAACTTTTACTTAAACTTTGAATTAATTAATGTTAACACCTAATGAACAATTTCAGCTTTTAGTTATTTTATAGCCTAAAGGTTGCATAATTAGAGCCTAAAAATTATCACATATATTCAAAACTGTTAGGTACACCTGTTCAGCTGCTTGGTAATGCAAACATCTCATCAGCCAGTCATGTGGCAGCGACCTGATGGCAGCCTGCCCGATGTTCAGTCTTTCGTCCTTCTGACTTTCCTTCTGAGTCTTTGGAAGTCTTTGCACTTCCACCGGATCTCTGGACTACAAACTCTCTCTCTACTTTTAAATTGTGTCTTAAAACCCATCTATTCAGAATTGCATATTCTTCATCATGACTCCGTCTTAGTCTATTTTTACCTTACTTAGCTTTTATACTTACATACTTTATCTTATTTTTTTATTTTGTTGTATTAATGTAAGGTGACCTTGAGGGTCTTCAACAGGCGCCTATATACCTATATTATTATTATAAACTGAGCATCAGAATGGAGAGAAATGGCAATATAGGTGACTTTTTACAGAGACTGTTCTGCTGATGCCAGAGGTCAGACTGCTTCAAGTTGATAGGAAGGCAACAAATACCGATTCATTAAATGGCCTGCATTTGTATAGCGCTTTACTCAGTCCCTAAGGACCCCAAAGCACTTTACACTACATTCAGTCATTCACACAGACATTCACACACTGGCAATGGCAAGCTGCGTTGTAGCCACAGCTGCCCTGGGGTGCACTGACAGAGGCGAGGCTGCCGGACACTGGCGCCACCGGGCCCTCTGACCACCACCAGTAGGCAAACATAGGGGTTAGTATCTTGCCCAAGGATATTTGGCATGCAGCCAGGAGGCAGCCTGGGATCGAACCACCGACCTTCTGGTTAGTGGCTGACCTGCTCTGCCACCTGAGCTACAGCCACCCCATTACAATCAAGTAGGGTTGCGCGATTATTGTCAAAATTAACTGACAAAAAACTGACAGACAGAGCAAAAAAAAATTTTCTCTGTCACTTAAACATAACACTGTTTTTGCATCCAAGTTGTGCTACATTCCTGTTCATTTACAAATCTTTGCATCAAAAGAAAATGTATCCTCATTTCCGTAAATTCGGTGCATCGCTTGGAAGAAAACTTGGACCTGCATGAGTGATGTAGCATAGTAATTTACTGTTGTGAGATCTATCTCTTTTTCTCCTGCAACATTTTGCAGGTTTTTCCATCTTGAAAAAACCCCCAAATGCATTCCTGAAGCTTTCAATAGTAAAAATGTTTAGTGAACGCTTTGTGTTAGTGATTTCAGTACATCTTTGATAACAAAGTGGTGTGCCATACAGCCTCACTTTTATGAATGTCTGAGTTGATGTTGAGCAATTCATGTTAGCAACCATTGCATTGCTTCTCTTGTCCTTCATGCATTAATTATACTAATTATTTGGTGGTAAGTTTTCAGGCCGCTGGTTATGTTAGTTGTGTTGCTTTGTGGCACAGAGACAACTCTACAACACTCTTCTTGGTCAATGTCACTAACCCTAAATCCGCTTTGAGTGATAAGCTCTTCACCTTCTACTGTGTCAGTCATTTGATTTTTTAATATATCTGTCTTTTTACATTGTGTTATCGGTCTAGACTAGTCCAGGAAGCTTTAGGCTTCGTAATGCAGTGAACAGTTGTGATTTGTGGTTCAGCGCTGATTTAGTCAGGTGGGGCAGTGCCTCATTTGTTTTTGCTTTGCGTTCGATTTAAATAACACATTTTCAAGACTGTCTGTGTTTAAATGTGGGAAGCCAAAATTGTGTCCCTACAACCAACCTATGCACAACGCAAAACACATCAAGCACATCGAAGCAGTTGGGCTACAGCCACAGAAGACCACACTGGGTGCCACTCCTGTCAGCTAAAAACAGGAAACTGAGGCTACAATTTGCACAGGTTAACTAAAATCTGACGATAGAAGATTGGCTAAACATTGTATGCTTTTTTTTTTTTTTTTTTTTGACAGCAGGGTCAGAATTTGGCATAAACAACATGAAAGCATGGGTCCATCTTGCCTCGTATCAGCAGTTAAGGCTTGTGGTGGTGGTCTAGTAGTATAGGATATTTTCTTTGCACACTCTTGTTTAACACCACAGCCTACCCGAGTACTGTTTCTAGCCATGTCTATCCCTTAATGACCACAGTGCACAAATCTTGTGATGGCTTCTCACAGCAGAATAATGTGACATGCCACAGAGCTCGGATCATCTCAGACTGGTTTCTTGAACATGACAATTAGTTCACTGTACACAAATAGTCTCCAAAGTCACCGGATCTCAATCACATGGAGCACCTTTGGGACTTCAAATCAAATCAAATCAAAATTTATTTATATAGCACATATTAAAACAACAGTGTTGACCATAGTGCTTCACAGTCAGTAAAAGCATGATACAATTAAAACAAACAATAAAAGAGGACAACAAACAATTTTTAAGACGTGATTTAAAAGACTGGATAGACTCGGCAGTACGAATATGAACAGGGAGGTTATTCCAGAGTCTAGGTGCCACGGATGCAAAGGCCCGGTCACCTCTCGACTTCATTCGAGACCTAGGTTGTGCTAGGAGCCTGTGGAGCCTTGGAGGAACGGGAGAGTTGCATCATGATGACAATGTTTCCAGCACCCTGCTGAATGTCTAGCATGAAAAATTAGGAGTTCTGATGGCAAAAGGGGGGTCTAACCTGGCACAAGCAGAGTGTAACACATCAAGTGTATTCAGTTGTTATTTTGACAGGCACCTGCCTTTCTGCTAGCCTGCTAACACGTTTCCATGGAAACCATACATGGCTGCTTACAGCCCATTCATTTTAACTCCACCCCTTACCCATCTCTTCTTGAAGTCTTTTGATCAATACCAGTGGTAAGGTGTCATCAAACAAGGCCTTGATGCGTTGTTGGATTACCATAGAAACAGGTGCTGACCACATGTAGTGTTCATACATACTTTATCTTCCCTTCTTACTTCCTCCTTTTCATCCATCCATCGCTCTCCCTGTTGTTCTTTAAAAATAGGTGGTGAAATGTACAATGCAAGTCATCCACCTGCCAATCACACACTTTGATTACACAACCACTGAAGGGCGATTGTCGCCGTGAATCTTTTAATCTCATTTCTGCTCATCTGCGTCAAATGTCGCAGACACGGAGAGATGTTTATTCGAAAGAAAATAAATGCAGTTATTCAATAAATGAGCTGCTAGAGGCGAGGCAAGCTGGTGTTGTGCAATGTATTACTTTATACATATGCATCAGTAATCCTTGCACCCAAATGACCACATTCTGTATAACCTTTTTCCACTTGTTTTCACGTGCATGCTTGTGTGTGTGTGTGTGTGTGTGTGTGTGTGTGTGTGTAAGAAGCACAGTGTGGTCCTATTTTGCACAATAAGAGAGGGAAAACTAGCCTCATCCCAAATAGTTTGGGGTAAGATCAGCGGTTCATCATGTCAGTTTAAAAATTGAACTGTTTGGAGACTTTCATTGCCGACTAATATTAACTAAAAATAAAAGTAACATCTGTCATCATTTATAGTTGCTTTTCTCTAAACACACCCTGGCTGCTATCTCGGAATCTCTCATAAATGCTCAGATAGGATCAAGATATTGGACAACATTGTAACCATCATGCTCTCTCAAGCTCCAATTTCTTTGTTGATAAGAGCATTGTCATCCTGCAAACCACTGCTTCCATCAAGGCAGAAATGTGTCATGGGATGATGGCGATGATTCCTATTAGGTGAAATGAGATGAAATCTGCTCAGCCCTCTGAGAGATGATCGGATGGATTTCATGCCAATGAATGCACCTTACCACCAATGTTCCCTTCTTAAGATTTGTCCTTCATTTTGATCATTTTTATAGTTATTCCTCTTTCCCTTTCTGTAAAGGGGAAAAAAAGCTTTATCAAAATCTATTAAATATGTGTGAATTTCCTAGTTTAAAGCTCATACTCAATCAGACTTTTAAATGGATTTAACATTATGATTTCTGTCTCCACAGGGAAACGACTTGAGAAAGATTCTCCTCACACGCTACTTTGGAAATCAAAAGCTTCTCTCCAAGTCAGAGCTCGGGAGTGGAAACAGCTCATCTGGTGGCTTTGTCAAGCAGTCACCTGGAGGTACCGAGAACCCCAAATAAACCGAGTAGATGCTGCAATAACTACTCACAGCCGAGGAAACAACAGGAACTAAAATGACAGCGCTCTGTTTCTTAGGCAGTATGCTGTTTGACAATTGTTGGCAGACATAAGAGGTTTATAATGCATCCCATAAATATTCGGTCCAGGCAGGTGTGGAATATAGTAGATGAGCATAACAAATAATCAAACATTTGTAAAGTTTTTCCTGTTCAATTTCTCAAAAAGACATTATTTCTATCTACAATTATTTATATATGGTATGTGCATGCATGGAACGCCAGAGGCAGGGAGAGCAGCAGCACAAAAATAACCAGGCAACATAAATGAGACTAACTCAGAAAAAGCATGAGAAGCAGAAGCTAGAATTTAAATTTCTACATCATTGCAGGAGGTTCTCCCATGGTAGACGCTGACAAGCCAGCCACCAGTGTTTCGGATATTCAGTGTCTTTTGGACAATGTTGGGGCAACAGAGATGGTAATTGAACTCATCGTCAACACCAAGAATGATCGACTGTTTAAGGAGAGCATCGAGCTGGGCATTGCCCTTCTCAGGGGTGGAAACACACAGATACAGGTTTGCTTCACAGATACACGAATCCTGTACTTCTCCTCCACATGTTTTAGAAGTATACTCATGGCCATTTTTGCTCCCAACTAGAACTCATTCTACAGCCAACTGAACAAGCAGAAAAAGTCCGAGAGGTTCTTCAAGGTTTTCTACGACCGCATGCGTTTGGCCCAGCAGGAGATTCGAGCCACCGTGTCGGTCAACATGTTTGAAGTCAGCTGCAGAAAAAGGGACGATGACAGTGATGTCAGTAGTATCAGGGTTAAAAAAGGTACCGTACAGTGATGGTGCATTTTTCATTTTTTTTTTACATTATTGACTTATTAGAGCAAAAACACCACATAATGTCCGGATAACGTTTGTGAGCTCAAAATGCAGCTAACTACTGTGTCAAAATGTCAAAGGGAGGCTGAAAGTAAGTAAGCAAAGTTCATTTGAAGTGAATCACCTCTGTTATAATGTCAGAGGTATCTAGTGATGAGGATTTAAAAGTGCAATACTGAGTCATGAGGCTCACGTCCTCAGCACGTCCAGGCATTTCCATAGAAAGAGCGAATTAAAAAGCCACAGACTGGAAAAAAGTAATGCTTTTACAGTGTTTGAGGTCCACAGGTTTAGTTTAGTTTAAAACAGTTGTAGTGGATAAATCCACAATGATTTTTGTAGCTCTGCTGACTTCTGTTTAAACTGTTGTTCCAAGTTCAAGCAGTCACATGTCTGAAGCATGTGACAGCCCACATTGCAATCCTATCAAAAGGCCATTGTATCAAGTTTGGGTGTTTTTTATGCTACAGAAATCCACTAAATTGTTGCCTGCTTGTCAGTGAACGTCTGTAAATAAATATATATATATATATATATATATATACACACACATATCAATTTCTCTTGAATACAATTGCCACACTTATGAATGGAAGCAATTTGCTCCTGCCCTGCAGCTAAACAATGTTGTGTATCTGTGTGTGTGTGTTTTTTTTTCTTTCAATAAATCCTTTCTTTGTAGGGAAAGATTCTGGGCTTCACATGAGGGACGACATGCGAGGGCAGCTAAAAGAAGCCTCCTCAGTGACCTCAAAGGCCTTCTCATCCTTCAGAAAAGAGCTGGACCCTGACCTTGAAGGCCTCGGCCAAAACAGTGAGATAATCGGTACTGAGGAGGCACTGGAAGACACTCAGATGAGTCCGGCTGTATCTATCATGAAACCAATCCTGCGTTACCTACAGCTGCTCTGTGAGAACCACAATTCAAAGCTGCAGGTACTGATGCTCTGTGAACTTTGCCCTTTGAAGTCCAGTCATTAAAATGACCGCTGATTTACTTTTTTTTTTTTTTTTTCCTGCTCTGAATCCAGAACTTTCTGCGCAGTCAGAACAACAAGACTAACTACAATCTGGTGTGTGAGACTCTTCAGTTCTTGGACTGCATTTGTGGGAGCACCACTGGAGGTCTAGGGCTGCTGGGACTTTATATAAATGAGTTTAATGTGTATCTCATTCTCCAAACGTTGGAAACCATTACAGAGTATTGCCAGGGGCCCTGCCATGAAAACCAGGTAGGAGGAGGGTGACTGGTTAGTTGAGAGAAAATGCTCGATTTATTGGATAGTCAAGTTGTCAACATATTTATTTAATAGAGCCTAAGATTGTAAACATATTTGAAAAATTGTTCATCTTTTCCTAAATGTGAAGCATCATACAGTATCGTTAAACCTGTAGCGAAAAGCTTTTATTTCATGTGTTCAAGTCCAGTCAAGTTGAGAGTACAGGAAACAGGAAATTTCTGGTTTCGAACCAGCTGAGCAGCTGGGGCCTTTCTGTATGGAGTTTGGATGTTACCCCTGTGTCTGTGTTGGTTTCTAATTAGAAGGAGGAGGAAATCTGGTGATTCTAAATCTACTGTTGGTGTGAATATGAGCATAAATGTCTGTCTACAGTGGACCTGGTCACTTTGTGATCGCACCGCTGTTTTAATCATGAGCTGTGGTGTAGTAAGCCGTCTTAAACTATCTTTTATTTGGATTTAACCTGTAAAGCACAGACACTTTCTTCTGATGAATTATATTAATGATTTTTTTTTGTAATGTAGCCAACACTGACTACAGCATGTCCATTTTTTTCTTTTCCAGAGCTGTATAGCTAAACATGAGTCAAATGGTATTGATATTATTATAGCATTGATTGTCAACGCCATCAACCCCCTGGGTAAGGATCGCCTGGACCTGGTGCTGCAACTCAAGGTGAGCAGTAGTTGTATGAGAGGTCTGGGAGGCGACACATTTCCATTACCCTATTATATGCTTACATTGCTGCGTAGTATTAATTAAATATAGATAACAATTGTGCAATGATGAAAAAGGCAACAGGGCAAATAAAGCCCATGTTTACTGGCTGTCTGACTGCAGATGTCTTTAGTAGTACAACCCTTTAGTCGAATCACAGCACTCTGAAAAAACTGTATTGTATTGTTGGGTTTTTTTTCCCTTCAATTATTCAGCTTTGTGTAACTGATCAAAATATAAAAGCTGATTATTTTGAAACGTGTATCATAGAACAATGCCTCCAAGCTCCTGTTAGCTATCATGGAGAGCTGCCATGACAGTGAGAACGCAGAGAAGATTCTCTACAAGATGAGACCCACTGAATTGGTGAGTGTGGTCATGCATGCACGCAAACTACATCTGACAAGTGCGCTGCAAAAACTGTGACTTCTAAAACACATTTGCTTCAGGTGGATGTCATGAAGGACGCCTACAAACAGGGTTTGCAGAGTGAAGATGACGACGACGGCATGGGAGACGAGATCAAACCTAAAGATGTCGGACACAACATTTACATCCTGGCCCACCAGGTAAAAGAAAAGATTAAACTTGAGTTAGTCTAAAGTGGTCAGACAAACAGAGGAAATGCAGTGATGCTTTAGTCTAATGACCACTGGGCCAGTGCAGTGCAAGAGCACCAAGTGATGGAAGAGTGCTTCTCTGAATGAACTGCTCTGACAGTTTTCTGAATGAGTTTTTGTGTTGTGACATTGGCTCTACTGACAGATAGGCTTTAGGCTTTAGGCGTTTTCACTGAGGCAGGTAGTCCCTGCACAACTAAATACACATGGTTTGCTTTGTCCAGGGATCAGGAACGAGGGAATGAGGCAGGAGTACTGTACCCCTGAGAAATGTGTTTTTGTTCTAAATGTGTGTGTCCATCTGACGTGTCTCAGTCTTTGTCTACGCTGTTTGTAAGTTGTTGAGAGCAAGCCAAGTCTTGTGGGTTTTCACTTCTGTCTCTTTAGAGCAAAGTGTCAGACAGGATATTTTGGTCTGCAGAGCAGACGAGTTTCATCATGACAAGGAAGTGTGCATGTTTTTTTTTTTGTTACATTTTATTTTTTCATGTTTGACTTTTAAAAAAATAACCTTTCAGCTTAAAACAGGAATGCACAAATGTGTGCATCAGCTTTGAAATATATTTTCTGATTATCTAAATAAACAAATTAAATTGATAAAATAAAAGAAACAAGAGGTAGAATGCACAAACTAAATGGTTCTTAATTTCTCTACAATTGCCTATTTTAAATGAGTAAAAGAGATGTTTAAAATATAATAATAATAATTTTAAAAAAAACCTCAGCAAGTATTCAGAACTCAGAATGTTTTCCACAATATTTTTCTCTAACAAACCATGTTAAGTTTTCCTCACCTAAAAAGAGAAGCAGAAAAAAATAAGGAATTTGTTGACTGAACCTAGATTTCTAGTTGACCTCAGTGTACACAAAACAGGTAAACAACACAGGAAAGGAAAAAGGCCAGAACCTGTTTCTTACTCATCTATTAATTCTTGTGCCACAGGTGTCCTTTTCAATGTCTTTTTATCAGCAAGGATACATAAAAACTACCTCTGTAGAGTGTGGGGAAAGAAAGAAACTGTTGCTGGTTTCTGGTTTGGATCTGGATCACTTTAAAACTGTGAAATAATTCAATTCTTTTAATGGGAGATGGCAACTTTAGCTCAACAAGGCCATAAAGCTTGAATTTGAACGATATATAGACATTACTTACAGTTGTTTTGGGCTCATCATGGGTATGAATTTCACAACAATTTAGGGCTTTTTCCAGGGTGGAATCATTGTATACTTTACATCTTTAATGGCTTTAGAAAACAAGAATTGGGTGCACAAGATTGCATTTATTTTGGACTTTCAAAAATATATAAACAGTGATCAAATATATGTATTAAATATCTCTTAATAAGTTGCATCTCGACCACACACACACCTTTTGATAGTGATCAACAATTTTCTGGCATAATTCTGCTTAGATATTTGGCCACTCTTCTTGGCAGAATTTATTTAAATTGGTTGTCACACACCTGGGTTTTAGACCTGCTCCAAAATCCTCCGATAGAGGTGAGTTCATGAAGTTGGGAAGGCCATTCCAGAAGCTTAATGTTAGCCTGGTCTGTCCATCCCAAAACCAGTTTTGATGCGTGTTTGGGATCATTGCTCTGATGGAAAACCCAATTTTGCCAAATTTTCAACCATTTAGATGTTAATTTAATGTTAAAGAACTTCCTTCATTATTCCATCCACTTTGTGCGGTGTACCAGTACTACTGACAGCAAAACTTCCCAGAGCACAATGCTACCACCACCATGCTTGGCAGTTGAGTGTTCTTAGTGTGAAAGCCTCACCTTTACTCCGCGAAACATACCTCTTGTCATCATGGCACTACCTTTGTCTCCGCTGACCATAAAACTTTTCTCCAGAAGGAATATTTCTTGTCCATATGGGCTATTTCAAATTTCAATCAAGGTTAAAGCAGCACCCAGTTCTTGTTTTCCAAAGTCACAGTCACGTCTTGTAAAATCCATAAAAATGACCATGACATTAACGCTCATGAGGAGATTTTGTAAACCATATTTGTTTAGTTTTGGTTCACTACTGGTTACAGTATCCAGTGTAGTGCAGCAAAATCATATCTTCATATTAATCATATTTCTTCATTCATAGTTGGCCAGGCACAACAAAATCTTGCAGCAGAGCCTCACCCCTGGGTCAGGGTTAGGTCTGGGGTCAGGCATGGACTACGATAAAGAAAAGGATGATGCCCTCCGTTACTATGCGAACCACACAGCTCAGATAGAGGTAATCTGCATCATCAATTTGTTATTTATCCTAAATCTTAAATCGTTCGTCAAACTATAAAACTGTAAGCCAAACCTTTAATCTTTGTTATCAGATTGTGCGTAATGACCGCAGCATGGAGCAGATAGTCTTTCCAGTTCCTAACATCTGCGAGTACCTAACTGAGGAGTCAAAGACGCGTGTGTTCACCACCACTGAGAGAGATGACCAAGGCAGCAAGGTTAATGACTTCTTCCACCAGTTTGACAACCTCTACAATGAGATGAGGTGGCAGAAGAAGATCCGCAGTAAGTCTTCCTTACATTCGGCATCCAGTTCTTGGAAAATAATAATGATTGTGGTGGTGGTGGTGGCAGCAGGAACAGGCTTCAGGACGACAAATCACGATTCCCATCCAGCAAGTCTGGTTATGTTATTTTCACAGTAAACTGATGGGCCTGCAGTGATGTAGTGTGTGCTGAATTCGTGTGCCTGTACTTATGCTCCCTGTTGTGTTTGCACAGAAAATAAGGCTCTGTTCTGGTTCTCACGTCACATCTCTCTTTGGGGGAGCATCTCCTTCTACTTGGCCCTCCTGCTCAACATTGCTGTGGCTGTATTCTACCCTTTTGGTGACGATGAAGATGAGGGTAAGAATTTCTGCATATTTCTCAAATTGTAATTTGTAATTTCAAGCCATTTTTTTTAAACCTTTTGCTAAGCAAACCAGTGTTTTAAGGCAGTGGTCTTCAAATGGCTCCTACTGGACATGGATTAACTATTTAATCTGCAGCACATCTGCCAATATTAAAGTAGAGATGAACTTACCATATGAGGCAGACAGAATTATTGTGTAAAATTTGTATAGGGCATAGTATGGACAGCTCCTGGTGCTGAAATAACATCTCATAAATGTACTAGAGAAAATGTATGTGAAGAATAAAAGCCCTTAATATCAGCTAAATTATGCTGTATCTCTTTAATTCAAATGCAGACACACTCATTAGTATTATCCAACTAAAATAATGAGGGGATTTTATTATTTTTCTAAGGGAGTCAAGCATGCAAAATAAAGAGGCGTACACACAGAGAGTTAAAGAGACTAGTGGCTATGTGATGAAAAGAAAGAAAGAAATGTGGTAAATTTTAAAGCAACTGTTGGCAAAGGGGCATTTATTTAAACTAATTTCAGTTTTGAGACGGGCAAATGAGGTGAATACAGCATGAGACATGTGACATGAGGAAAACCTGTGCAACCATCAGCTACAACGCAATGAGCAACAGGCAGATCTTTTAAAAAAAATTAGGCCAAGAGCCCACGTCACTGTCTATTCTTCTCCAAAGTGACTGTTTTCACTAGGCGTAATTTCTTACAGATTTTGAGGAAAGGGTGATGCTTTTTTGAAAATCAGGAGGCCTTTAGCCCAGCTTAGCAGCAGACATAGTGTTAAATAATTCAGAAATAATTGACTTTTTATGCATCTGTCTGATTTTAAGCGCAGGTATACTGCATCATCTATTTACAGCTGTTTTATCAAGCAGTTTTAATCATTTTTAAAAAACCTATGGAAGAACACTTTGAATGTATTAATTTTCAAGTAAAGTAAGTCTATAACAATTCTCTTTTTTGGAATGTTAATTATTAATGATTATTGCTTTCCTTTTATGACTGAAAATGCGTGTTCTGTGACACGTGATGCTGCATTTATTTAAACACCTTGGTCACTCAGAGTCCCATGAACGCTGGTGATTTATCTAACATACAGTATCTAATTGGATAAGAATCAGTAGGTGTGTACAAAATGTGCTTAAAGGAAATCCTTCACACGTCATCATGATATCGTTTTGAGGTGGGACAACTTGGACTTTAATCGTTTTTATCGGTATGTTGATACGACTTCATGTCATCGCCCTCAGCCTGGCATCAGCATGAGACCTAATTAATCAGATGAAGTTAAATCACCCAATAATCATCCTATTTTACTCTTGAAAATTCATTTCTTTACGTGCAATGTTAGATTACCTAATTTTAGCTTTTGCGAAATGTTACTAGAACTTGCTGTATTTGCTGGCTTGCCTTGGTGTAATTCGCTGAAATGTAAACCTACTGTACACGTGGTTCCTGTGGTGTACAGAAGTGTTAAAGATGGCTTTCTGATAAATACTTCCTCAATGAATTGTCAGCACTTTGCAGTTTCCAAAAGACTCATGAGCATCACTCTGCTGATTTACTCAATGAGCTGAAGAAGAGTTGGTTGTTTTGACTGATGCTGTCCCCATGGATGGTTGTTTGACATTTTTAAAGTGTTTCCTTTGACTCTTTGCTAAGTTGAGCTCTTAGCTCAGATAAATAATTCATTAGAGGGATGTTGTGCTTTAAAGCATTGATGTTTTGTGCCTTGTTCGATTGTTTATTCTTCCACACAGGCACATTATCCCCATTCTGGAATATCTTACTGTGGGTGGCATTGGGAGTCTTCACCGCACTGCTTCCCGTCTTACCTAAACCAATAGGCATCGGGTTCTTCCTGGTCTCCCTTATTCTGCGTGCTATCTACACAATGGGCCTCGGCCCTGCGCTGCTTTTGCTCGGTGCTGTCAACGTAAGTGAACAAAGGCTTGTTTTTGAAGAATGTGTCTGTTCTTGACTCTTCACACATACAAGTTTTTTTGTTTTTATTCCATTTTCAGCTTTTCAACAAGTTGGTGTTTCTTGTAAGTTTTGTGGGGAACCAGGGGACGTTCACTCGAGGCTACAAAGCAGTCGTGATGGACATGCTCTTTATCTACCATTTGTGGTATGCCATCATCTGCGTCCTGGGCCTCTTTGTTCATGAGTTCTTCTACAGCTTTTTGGTAAGAGAGCTCGTTTGATTTGTGACCGTGTTCTCCGAATGTTTGCTGATGGCTCACAGATGACGATCTCCTTTTGCAGCTGTTCGACCTGGTGATCCGAGAGGAGACGCTGCTCAATGTGATAAAGAGTGTGACGAGAAATGGCCGCTCCATTTTTTTGACAGCGGTTCTGGCCGTTTTTCTCGTTTACTTTTTCTCCATCATCGGCTTCCTCTTCCTCAAAGACGACTTCCGCATGGAGGTGGACCGCCTTCCTTCACCAGGTCAGAAACTTTAACTTTTAAAGTACACCAAGTCATTACTGTGGTCTTCTCCCTGTCGTAAATCCTTGGGCTTTAAGCTATCCTTTGATATTGCCATTTGAAAATAATGCTTCAAAAATGCTGCTTATGTTTATCACCAGTCTAGTGTGATATTTAAAACAAACTACACCAAATAGTGACAGTTTCACTTCCACTTTCACTTTTATGAGGAAAACAGAAAAAACACCGAGTGAGACATGGGTGGTGTTCAACATCTTCAGATGTAGCTGCAAGAAATGTGATGCAACAGAAATCAGTCGCAAGAATGCCACATCTATTTTAGTCATAGTACTTATACCTGACCTTTCCAATGAATGTGTCATGCACTGATGGATCCAGTTTGGCAATGTTTAAACAATTAAATAAATAATCATTTCTACAATGTAAAAAAAGATCAAATCTTCTAGTAGCATGTGCAGTAATTGCATATCTGGTGATATGTATTATCTCTCTTAACTTCATTTCAAGTCTATACTGTGTAAGGAGGAAAAGGAAAGTTTTGTTCATTCTCCAGACTGGATTGTAGTTGTGCTTTGCGCTCTCTCTCTCTCAGTATATTTTTCTGTTATCTTTCGTGAAAGTTATCCTTAGTTGACCTGAAACAAGTTTGCTCTTCTTTTTTAATCTTTTCCAGCCATGAACATCTGTGATTTGTTAGTGAGCTGTGTTTTCGTTTTCTGAATTTGTGTAAATCATAGAACGTAATGTACAAAGTTGTTCACATTTTGGAGTTGCTGAGTGCTAGTTAATCCAGCGAGTTCATTTTTTCCCTTCACTTTTGATCTGATCTATAATTTCTTAATTACGATGATCAAATCAGCATTTTCTTGTGTATAATCTCCCCATAGAAATTGTCAACCATCTAGAGTAAGCCATATATATATATATATATATATATATATATATATATACCCAGACACATGTTTTGAAAACACTGTGGAGAGTGTGGGTAGTGTTAATGAGCTCCAGCACCCACGGTCAGGAAGACATCCTGCTAGCACATGTGCACCTGTTGCATAACCTGGTGGCCGCGCCATCCTGTGTTTTACTGAATAGAGCACAGCAGACAGCCGAGCAGTGGTGGCTTATGTAACCAGCTGGGCTCACGCCTCTCTGTATGTTAGCTGAAGGCTGAGTGGAGATACGGCGTGAGGGAGCTTCATCAGAACTGGGGAGCACCCTTTACACTCTCCTGCAACTTAGAGCTGTGACCCCTGCACCCCTGCACCCCCCCCCCCCCCCCCCCCGTGCTCCCCTGTCCCGCCAAGTTGTCGTCTTCTTCTCCTTCCTAAACCTCCTGTCACCGGCCCTCAGTTCTCCAGACTATCATTGTAAAAAGCTCTTTTGGTGACTCTCTGATCCAGATGCACAGTTCTTTCTTCTGCCTGTCTGCCCAAGCAGATCCCGCTCAGGCGGTGCGGCTCCTCTGCTGCTCGGGGCTTTGCCGATGTGCAAATGATTTGCTCAGGTTTTTTCAGCAACACTTCACCGCCCACCCAGCAGCTGCTGCCTCAGTTTACATAATGTCTGACTATATCTTTCTTGCTGATTTCTACCAGCGCTGATGAGAATTAGCGGGAAGAAGGTTTAATGCAGGAGCATAATTCAATCGTCACCTTTCATATGGAAATTTTTTGTGCCGTTGTCACTGACGCAAACTCCCCATGTTTTTGTTGTTCTTGTAGGAAAAAGGGATTTATTGAGTAACAGCGAGGTTGCAGGCTCATGTTTGAATGAGAGATGCCCTGCTTCTACACCCACATCTGTTCCTGGTAGGTTTTGGGGTAAAATTAAACTGAATATGTCCTACCCATGGTGGAAGTCACTGAGTGGATTAGTTTTAAGATTTTGTGTTTTGACTGGGGTGGTGGGCGTGTGTGTGACCTTTCCAGCAGTAATCACTTCCTGAAAGGTTACTAACACACATACTGAGACATAAGCACGCACGCATGCACACACACTGAGTTTGTGCACACAAAGAAACTTGATGAGGCAGGAGGGGTGACTCCTACTCCTGTTTGTTCTCCTTCGTCTCCACGGATCACCTGCGCCATAAGGGCACACACGTGATCTCAGCCACATCCTTCACCTCTTCTTTCTCCTCAGCAGTCATGCTGTGCGTGGCTTTATTCATTTACAGTAGGAGTTGGAGGTGTTTTATTATCAGTCACTTGTCAGCGTCAGCTGAGTCACACTTTTATCTGAATTAGATCAAATTGTTTTTGAATGTTGTTTTCATTTCATGAACTTCTTCAACTCTTCTAGCTCAGTTTAATAAAATTAGGACTAATATAAAAATCGAATATTCTTACTGTGAGATTAATAAAAACAATCTATCAAATGAGCAGAATGTAATGATGGAAAAGGGAAGCACCTTTTAAGAAGAACTTTTAAAGAACAACAGTATTGCGTGTCAGTCCAATCTTGTGTAATTTCATACCAGATGTAACACAAATTTAAAGGTGCACATTTATCCGATTAGACACCAAATGTCCTCTTGATAAAATCTCCCTTTTTATAGGTTTTCTCTCTCTCTCTCTCTCTCTCCATTTCTTCCATCACATGTTTTTCTCTGTGTTTTCGTCTTGTTAGGTGAAGATGATGGGACCGAGCGGGTGTGCGACACTCTGCTCATGTGTATAATCACTGTATTGAACCAGGGCCTGCGTAATGGAGGTGGTGTGGGAGATATTCTCAGGAGACCCTCCAAAGAGGTAGGACAAGCCTAAAACGAATACAGGGAATACAGAAAAATGGCATTTTCTCATTGTGTGTTCTGTTTGAAGAAAAACCTGAAATAAAATTCTGCGTTTCTTCCATATTTCCAGGAGCCGCTATTTGCAGCTCGAGTGGTTTACGACCTTCTGTTTTTCTTTGTTGTCATCATCATCGTTCTCAACCTCATCTTTGGTGTTATCATTGACACCTTTGCAGACCTGAGGAGTGAGAAACAGGGGAAGGAGGAAATCCTCAAAACCAGTTGTTTCATCTGTGGTGTGTACAGACAGCTTCGTGGTAGAGCTAGCATGCCTATGATAGACAAAATGGTCTAAGGTAGAATTCATAACAGAGCTAATGTCTTGCAGGGTTGGAAAGAGACAAATTTGATAACAAAACGGTGTCCTTTGAGGAGCATATCAAGTCTGAACACAACATGTGGCACTACCTTTACTTCATGGTTCTGGTGAGAGTGAAGGATCCAACCGAGTACACTGGCCCTGAGAGCTACGTAAACAAAATGATTGCAGTAAGTAGGCCAAATATATACACACTATACACACAGGAAATGGTTACAGTGTATCTTTGTAATGCAGATTTATGTTCTTTAAATGTGACCCATTATGCTCATTTACACATCCATATTTTTATTCTCATAATCTACTAAAACAGTTATTATTCTTATTTATATTATGCTGGGCTTTGGTGCAGTGTGTCAGTTCACCCACTTTATAAAACAAACTTTTTAAGTGTGCTTAAAAAGCTTGACTGAAAGCTTCTCGTAAAAAGAAGGTTTGAGCAGCAAGCGGTTGGGGCTGCTGTGCTCACAGCCGGCGCTCTGTGTCTGAGATGACGATGCTAAGCGAACACACTCTGATCTTTTACAGTGACGAGTAGAAAAAACAGAGCAGCTCAGAGGGATCATTTCTACTCGTCCTCATATGCTAACCTTATCTGAAACTTTGGCCAGCTTTAATATGAACACGCACAATTAATTACACTTTGCTAGTACTGTGCTGGACCCCCTATTGCTTTCAGAACTGCCTTGATTCTTATTGCATAAATTCAAAAGGATGCTGGAGACATTGCTTAGAGATTTTGGTCCATATTGACATGATAGCACCGCACATTTACTGCGGATTTGTTGGCCGTACATTCATGATGAGAATCTGCCGTTACACCACATCCCAGATGTGCTCTATTGGTTTGAAATCTGGTGACTGTGGAAACCATGAAGAAGAAAACATGTCGAGTTATCCTGCTGGAAGCGGCCGTCAGAAGGTGGGCAGACTGTGCTCATAAAGGGATGGTCATGGTCAACAACTGTACTCGGTTAGGCTTTGGTGTTTAGGGTTACATTAGTGTTTAAACCATTCTTGGTTGGTACTAAAGGGTTCAAAGTGTGCCAAGAAAACATCCTCACACCATTACACCACCACCGGAAGCCTGAATGGATGATATAAGGCAGGATGGATCCATGTTTTTTTTTCTGTGTGTGAGTGTGAGCAGCTTTCTCTAAAATACTCAGACCAATCTGTATGGCACCAATAACCATGCCATGCTCAGTCACTTATATCAGCTTTCTTCCTCTTTCGGATATTCAGTTTGAACATGTTGTCTTGAACACATCTACATGCTTGAATGTACTGAATTGCTGCCATGTGATTGGCTGCTTGTTAATCAGCCATTTTTCGGATGTACCTAACAAAGCGGCCACTTAGTGTATACACGCACACACACGATAAGTCAAAGCGTAATAGATCCACTTTAACAGGTACATCTCACAAGCTGTTGTCTGATCAGAACAGCTTAACTCTCTTTATACAGATCACGTTTAAGAGACATACAGCAGTGTAAAGATTTAGGAATTTGAGACTGCACATTTTTAAGGTGGTACATAAACACACCCAAGCCTCCTTATTATTCCAGGAACATATGGACAAACAAACACATTCATTTCACCCCCTAATTCATATTTTGTTGGCAAGCTGCACCAAGCAGATGAGCATACAGATGTCTTCGTGTTAGAGCCTTAAAGATGCACAGCCTCTTTAGTTAGCAGACTTGCACAGTGTGCTATAGAAGCGTGATCCTCTACAGCAGACGAATGATCAAAAAATGAGACTGAGCCTCTAGGACTGTGCCAGGCATCCCAATTTATTCTCCTTTCCCCTCGCTGCTGGAGAGAGATGGGGTTCTATACTCAGGTAGTCCTCAGCATACTGAGCTGCTAACCTGCAGGGACACAGTGTGGTTAAATAGTAATTAAACCCAGTCCAGGCCCATTATCATCAATGTACCAACTTGCCGCACTGACACACAGACAAGAAGTTGAAGGATGTAAGGGCAACTAAAGGTGTTGCTGTTAGGTTAATGGATTCAAATGAAGCCTTGGAGCACAATGGCACATTTTGTGATTAACATTCAGCCGTGATGGGCATAAGAATGGTGGCATTATAATGAACAATTTGCATAACAAACAGGTGATAGACGTTGAATTAATATGCATCAGCAAGTCGTCCAACAGGTCGGTTCTCTGATGCCAGGCCAAGGCATTGCTAGGTGATGATGCAATGATGAGTCAGGAATTTACAAACCCAATTATTTAAAAAAAAGTGAGGACACTGTGTGAAATGTACTTAAAAACAAAAAATCTCAGAAACCCTTAATTTATTGTCAACAGAAAATGGAAAACATATCAAATGTTTAGGCTAAGAAAGTGCACCATTTGAAGAAACACGAGCCAATTTTGAATTTGCACACACACAGCAACCTTTTTCTTTTAACAAGAGCCTGTGAAGATTTAGGAACTGAGGAGACTGGGTGCTGGAATTTTCAGAGAGGAACTGTCTGATACTGGATTCTAACGGCTCAACAGTCCTGGGCCGTCTGTCGTATTTCTCTTTTCATGACACACCAAATGTTTTCGAGGCAGGCAGGCCAGCCCAGCACCTGGCTCTTCTACTATGAAGCCATGCTGTTTCAATGGCTACAGTATGTTTTCTTGCTGAAATATGCAAAAATATGTAAGGCTTTTTCTGACAACAACATCATCTGCATTTGTTCCTCTTAAATCTGTATGCTGTATGCCTTTCAGTATTGATGGTGCCTTTGCAGATGTGCAAGCTGCCAATTCCATAGGTACTAATGCACCCCGTACCATCAGACGGTCCTGCTCTCTTTAAAAAGAATTTCAAATATTGATCTGTCCTATCACAGAACACAGTTTTCCACTTTACGTCAGACGATTTTAAATGAGCTTTGGCCCAGAGAAGGCAACACAATTTCTGGATCACGTTCGCATTTGGCTTCTTCTTTTTTCTTTAACCTGCATTTGTGGATGACATCATGAACTAAAGCATTTCTGAGGCTGTACAGTGATTTCCTTGACAGAGTTTAGGCATGTTTTCAGTGCACTGACACCAGAGGGCCTAAAGATCACAGGAATCCAGACGTTTACACAGAGCTTATGAAAAAACCTTTGATTGTAGGTCATGAGATGTTCAAAATCTTTACAATTTTACATTCAGGAACATTATTCTGAAACTGTTCCACAGTTTTTAGATGCAGTTTTTTGCACATTGGTGAACCTTTACCGATCTTTACGTCTGAGAAGTTCAGCTGCATGTTCTTCCACCTCTTTCTACTTAGTACCACTTTCTATTCCAGTATCTTGTTGCCTCTATCCGAACTTTGAGACATGTTGCTGCCATAAAATTCAGAATGAGCTAATATTAATATTATTGTGAATAAATTGATTTGCAATTTATTTATTTTTTTAAAAAATGAACTTCTAACTTCTTTTGGGTTTTACATATTAACACCTCTTAAGTGTTGCAGAACCCACACACTCACATGCGCACGCACATGGATAACTAAACAAACAGCCTGTTGTGTACAGTTTGTTTGTGCAGCGCTTGTGTGCTTTACTGCAATCGTTCATATAAAATCCTACCACCATGTCAGAATAAATATAAAGAGGCTGTGCTGTAGTCAGAGTGCAGGTGGTGCAGGTTTCACCTACGTGCAGGTTGCACAGGGAACTGAAAGCAGACTTTTACATTTTTAAAATCTCCAGAAATAGTTTTTCTGTCTGATGCATTCAGCTTCTGACATTCCTTAAGTTTAAGTTTGGTATATGTTTAGGGTATTAGTTGTTTGCTTACTTTACCTTAACTTCAGCTTTTTAACTCATCTTATTTTGGATTTATTTTTTTGAACAGAAGATGCACAAGTTGTGTGAGCATTTACCAGACAGTAAGGATCTAATCAAAAAATGCAATAAACTGCTCTGCTAGGGCATAATGGGACTCGTGTTTCAGACTGTGCTGCCTTGATTAGGATTCCTGTTTTTGTTTTTGTTTTTTTTTTTCATTGTTGCTTTTTTGTTTTTTAAACAAGTCTGTCTCTTTGCTGCCCCGTCATCTTAATTAAATTGCTCACTTGCTCACACATAGTAACTTAGTCTTGATAAGAGAAAGCGTCGGTGTTTTGACGTAAGCTGTAAAAGAGCAGCTGAATTGGAGAGAAGTGCTAGTCCAAGTGCTAGTCCATGATGTGTCATGATGCAGATGTCTGCAGCAGCTTGCACCGTTTATGTTCTCCACATCCCAACGCAGAGTTGTGCTTGATACTGCTGGTGTCAGTTCACTGATTGGATCTTTTTGTTTTTTTAAACTATTCTCCGCTACTTCACTACAGTTTTAGGGTAACACTGGCAGCAGCTGCTGTATGAACTAAACTGCCCTCCCAGTGATGGAACAGAGCTGTAACCTGATGACCTCAAACACACATGCATGCAGGCACACACAAGCAGCTCCTGACTAATGATTTCATCTGGTAGGATAAAGTGATGTGGTGCGAAGCAAAAAAAAAAGAAGAAAAAAAGTAGGATCTTGTTACACTGTGACTGTTCTTGACGGTGTTGTGCATGTGGATGTGAGTCAGTGTGCGGGTGTTTGTGTGTAAAATTATGACAGCGACTACAGGCCCAGCAAGTACTGCAGCAGCCACAGCGTTACATAACCCATCTCAAGTGGCCTGCTAATAGCTCAGCCCTGCCTGGCACGTGCTCCCCTGTCCCTTTCTTTTTTTCTCTCTCTTTCTGTCTCCCTCTCTCTCTCTCACACACACACACACACGCGCGCACACACGCACACATGTACACAGTCACTGTCACATCATGAACCCTTTATTTCTGATATAACACACATGCAACACATTGCCTTTAATAGAAGAAGCAAACAAAGGGCCGGCATTTGTGATGTAAATTGAGGACAGAGGTTAGAATTTGCTTAATGAGATGAAATACTGCTGTGCTTTTTTTTTTGTTTTTGTTAAATGTCCCAGTCAAGAACGTGTGTGTGCGTGTGTGTGTGTGTGTCAGATACTTGTGATATGTGTATGCTTGTGTGGTGCACTGTTGTGTGCTGTGTCATTGTATACTTTCACACTCTTCTGTGGCTGCTGATCACAAGGACGTGTTGTGCAGCTACGTCGTTCAGGCTGAACTCCATTATTTTAACCTCACTGAGCTTGACTAACCTCAAAGTCAAGCGTGTAGGGGAGAGGATCCATGGAGTTGTGACACATAATACAAAAAACATATTTCATAGCACTTTAATAATTATGTGCTGCATACTTAACTGATAATTAAAGTAAAGCAAGTAAAATCATTACTGCACAGATACTTTAAATTTAAAAAATACATTTTGAGAAAGATGGTTTTAGCTAACCAGCGACTCTCAACTACTAATTTTACCCAGTAGGCTGCACTGTTTTAATGAATATGTCCTTTTATTGTACTCTATGCATATAAATGTGTGTTTCCATGCTTACAGCATGTCTAATACCTTCAGATATGTCAGGAAGTTTAATGAATCCTGTAGAATTACATGGATAGCATTATTGTTCATGATTAAAACCTATGATTTAAGCCTGGGTTTTTAAAAAGAAAACAACGACAACAACGAGACTGTGGTTGGAACCTTTTAGCGTTGATGATATTTGATTATACAGTGTTTGTCTTTGGTGACATCTAAGGTTGTTCCCACACTTTTATATCAGTAGCCTGACTTTTCTGGAGTATATTACAGATTGTATGTACAGTATGTACCCGTACGGGATGAAATAAACGCACACTGGTCTGGTGACGACAGCAGAGTGAGAAGCACATGAATGTCTGTAAACGCTCAGTTATGTGTTTAAATTGATCATGAAGCGACACTAAAGTCTGACTCATTGAGACAGTGCAGCATAGCCCACAGTGGATTACTGTACAGTCAAGACTTTGGTGGGATTTAGATTCTATACAGTCACTGTTTAACTTTATCTCTTTAATTAAACAATGAGGGACTTCACATACAAAATGATATTATGTTCACATTTTTGAGGTTTTTTTTAATCTGGCTGTTAAGAGTGAGCTTTAGATAGTCCTCAGATGTTGGAGCTTTGTCTCTGAGCTCTCACAGCCTTTGCTGTGTTGTTTTTTTTTTCCTTTTTTAATTTTATGTCCCCTGTGATGCCAGATGCCTAAATTAGAAAAGATCTTCAGTCAAGCTCTTATAGAATGACTTAATTCATACTTTACAGCCTTGAGTAGTGAACAGACTGTTCTGGTTAAAAGAAAAAATAGGAATAGAAAACAAAGTACAGTAAAGGAGTGAAAGGACCCTTTTATTTACAGAGTGATCTGACTCAGATGTACATCTGCAAAATGGCCAATGGAGCAAACTGTAACCTGACAACTTAAACTGACCTGCTAACAGTGATTCAGATAAGTGATGTTACTTAAAGTGGCTGTCGCCTCTCATTTAAAATAAAAGCTGACATTCTGCGAAGAGGGTCTGCTTATGTGATAACGCAACTAAATGGCACCTAATCATAAATCTACTTCAGTGAAAGAGACTCAACCTTGTTTTAAACTCAGTTTTAGTAATATGTGTACTTATCTCCAGTTCCATTCTTCACCAGGCCCCTTTTCTCAGTTTCTAACCCCAGGTGAGGCGTTTTGATTTTATATAATAACATCAGTTAAATGTGATAATTTAAATACTTCATGTTGGCGTCAGCTAAAGCCTAGCAAAATGCTGAAAATGCAAAGTTTATAACATCACTGGCCACTTCATTAGGTACAATTGTTCTGATCTGTATAATGTAAGTTAAACTATTTCCTTTAGAAAACAGCTTGTTTGATGCATCTCTTAAAGTGGATATATTATGCTTTTACTTACTGTGTGTGTGTATGTATACACACTCAGTGGCCACTTTGTTAGCTACACCTTTTCAGCTGCTTGCTAAATATCCAGTGAGCAATTAGACATGCAGACATGGCCAAGACAACCTGCTGAAGTTCAAACTGAGCATCAGAATGAAGAAGAAAGGTGATTTTAGTGACTTTGAACATGGAATTATTTTTGGTGCCAAACAGGCTGGTCTGAGCATTTCACAAAATAATGATCTATTGGGATTTTCCCACAAAACCATCTGTAAAGTAATATGCTAAGATTGGTTGTTCTTTAGTTGAAAATGCCTTATTATTGCCAGAGATTAGAGGAGAACGGTAGATTGCTTTGAGCTGATAGGAACTAGTAACTCAAATGACACATCAACAAAACCAAGGTATGCAGAAGAGCATCTCTGAGCCTGAACCTTGAAGCAGAAAGGCTATGACAGCTGAAGACCACACCGGGTGCCACTCCTGTCAGAATTGGAAAAGAAAATTGGGACCAAAGTTCACAAAAGCTTTGGTTTCTTCATCATGACAATTAGTCTGCTGCACCTGGATGGCTTTCACAGTTGCCAGATCTGAATCCAATAGAGCACCTTTTGGGATGTGGTAAACTTCTCATCATGGATGAGTGGCCAACAAATCTGCACCAACTGTGTGATGCTGTCATACCAATATGCTAGCAAGGTAAAACTAATAGTCTCTGGTGAGTGCATGTGCATGCTAAACTGAAATTACTTTGAATGTTCACTTTTGATTTGGGTAACAAAGTAACTAAGTTTCTCATGTATTCCCAGTGCTATTATTATGATTTCAGTCTATATAGTAGAAATTTATATTTTGTATACAACTGTCAAATTCACAACAGTTTTTCAGAGTTTGAATGTTAAAAATCTGACACTGCGAGCATATATAAAACTGATATGATCAGTTTCTGAGAGTTTCCATTTGTATTGTTGACGAGGAATGGACAAAGCAGTAAACTCACGATATGAATGTTTCACCTAGCAGAGTGGTTAAACCCATCACATGAGGAAATGCAAACAAATAACCGACACGCTCCACATCCCTGTCCGCCCTCAGACGGCATGCCCTCTTCTTTGTCCTCAGCGTCTCGCACTCCGATCGGTCCTTCTATCCCTGCGGTTTATTCTTATATAAGAGAAGGTGGGAGAATACCTCACTCCTCCTACCGGACTTAACGTGGTGCCAGTCAAATCCCACTCTCAGCACCTTTTAAGTAATTTTTGTCAGAAGAACTGGCTAAAGAATATTACATAAGATAAGCCGATGGCAGTCTGTCGCGGTGAAACCTATCTCACTTTCAGCGTTGCACAAGAGCCACGCGTGTTGTAAAACACACGCTCGCTCACACCTTTCTGTGTACATATCCATGCAGTAGCAAATGAACAGCACACACACCCACACAGAGACAAACACAGTCACGCTTTACATAATTCTATAGGTTTGCATGCGCCTTGTTTTCTTATACCGTTGCTGCAGAGTGTTTGCTCTGCTGCTGCTGCGCTGTTAGAAAAACAGAAAATAAACATCCGCGTTTTGCATGTGACCACACACACGCGCGCGCGAGCGCATAAGTAACACTATGCTCCCAGTTGTGTTCTTGATAGACGACAGTGACTCATCTCCTGTGTGCATCAACAGTGTGCTTATGGAGTGGGTGAGAATTGAAATGCCAGTTACTGTTCATTTAGTGTATTATTGCTATCTGCTGTATCCAAGAGACAGCAATGGTGCTTAAAAAAATTTACACTGTCAGGTGCAAAACGGAGAGCAGCTTCCATTCTGATGAAATGATTAATATTAAACCTCCACGCCTGTCTTCACTTACCACTACCTCTGTGTTTACTCTCCTCCTGCAGTCTGGCTTCAGCACTGTAATGCTCCTGACGTGTCTATGCAAATCTTGCGTGTGTGCCAACATACTGTTGCTTCCATCTCTCTGACCTATTGAGGCAGCTTTATTTCAGGCGTTTATTCTTTTCACCTTTCTCTCCGTTTCTCATACATACCATCTCTCTCGCCCTTTCCTCCAGGAGAAGAACTTGGACTGGTTCCCCCGTATGAGAGCCATGTCTCTGGTGAGCAGCGAGGGAGACAACGAGCAAAACGAGATGCGGTCTCTGCAGGAGAAAATGGAGAACACTGCCAATCTGGTGGCTCAGCTCTCAGGCCAGCTGGCTGAGCTCAAAGAACAGGTAGAATGCTACTTCAGGCATTTTTCATGCTCTTGTGGGAAAAGGTCTCTTATGAGCATTGTGCTATTTGTAACTGCTTAATAGCACAAAGTAAAACTGCGCCTTGTTCGGTAGCTGACTGCCACGCGTGTGCTGTGAAGTCCACGTCACATGACTCCTCGTAACGCCAACAGGGGAGGAGGTCACATAAAAGATATAGCTTTAGCAGAGTCCCTATGCTCTCGGTTTATTCATGCAGATGGATTCTGCTACTGAACGCAGCACGACAGGTGACTATCACGTCAGCAGTCGACACGACTGAGAGCCGCCAGTGAGCCTCTGGCTGTTTGGATGACTAGCACCGCTGCTGCAGTGTGACTGATCACTCTCATCACCTGCCTCCTCTGCATGTGATTCCAGTCACAGGCCTGTCCTTGTTCCTCTTCTGCCTAATGTGTGAAAACAGCTCCTACTGGGGCAGAATAACACTCCACTAAAAAAAACTAAAACAACAACAACAAAAAAGAGAACAGCTACTGTCGACCTCTGCGAGCAGTAAAGTTGGTAACATCTCCCTGTGAGCTGCGATCTCTCATGTAACCCCCAGTAACAGCTCAATATGTCTTTTATTACAGCGCGGTTGAACAAAGATGGCAAGGCATTATCTTTGAATCTGTTTTGCGTCTGCTGCAGGCGGACCTATTCTAATCTAAGTTTGCCGGTTCTATTCTGACTAATAAGGAATCATAGGGTTAGCATGATTACTACTCCACCTATATGGTAAACAGAAAGTGTAGTTTACGCCACAGGAGGTGAGTGTGTTTATGGAGGGTTAGGTGAGGCCCAACCACAGCTCTGCAGTCACAAGGGAGGTCTGCAGGTCTCACACCAGATATGAACTCAAGACTGTTTCTCACTGGGAGGAAAGTTCTCCTGCAGCTCCTCCTTCATCACAACCTTTTGCTGACCTCTGCACACTATCACAGCTGAGACTCTGTGTAGGTTTATGTGTGTCGCTACTTAGCAGTGTGGCTTTCTGCACAGCCTGCGTTTTTTCGCCCCCTTTATTTTGCATATAGAGTTTACGGCTCACAGAACCCATGGACCCCATTTGTGACGTCAACATCGGAAACCACTGTAAATGTGAACCAGCATTTCTGATTCATTTACACACACGCACTTACTCTTATACATCCACTGTGCAGGTCACAGTTCTGCACACTCCCACACATGACTGTGTCCTCTAATGAAGTTTCCAAGGGACATTTTAGTTTCCAGTCATAACGGCAGTGTTGAACAAGGTTATTTTCATGCAGCCGTGCAGAAGATTACATCTCAGGCAATTTAAAATTGATAGAAGAATGTTGTAGAATAAATGTGTAACTTCTGAAATGACAAATTCAATGATTTTTGTCTAAACTAAAACAGTTTGTTCACTCTTGGAGGAGAAATCTACATGTACTGCAAGTTTATTCATATAGATAAATATTTAGATATAGATATATAACTGTACTACTACATTAATGGCAAGAAACCAAGTTTCTGTGTGTGCTACATACAGAATATACAAACCTTACAGCTTTTGTTTTCCTCCCCTTCTCCTCAACAGATGACAGAACAGAGGAAATACAAACAGAGGCTCGGATTCCTGGGTCCTCCTCAGCCCAATCATCACATTCCAACTCACTGAGCGCTGCTATTGGCTCACTATAAAGCCAGAGAGAAACGCAGACACATGAACTGCAGCCTTGAGAACAACACTTGTATTCAAATGTACACCTACAATTACTGATGTCAAAATTTGCAAGGGACCAGCAAGTGTTGATGCTTAATTTTAGACATAGTGCCTTTTCTGTGACATAACGTGACACAAACACGGCCTTATTTGGAGACAGCGTGCCTTTTGTGCCCACTCAGCCATAAGGGCCATTGTGTACAGAAAAACTGGTCTGTCAATGATTGACCAGGCACAGCACACACCTTCCAATGTAGTGATAGCGTGCCAGACAGAAGCTGAGGGAAATGTTAAGGTAGGTTAATGGTTAAGTGCTGTCAAGCCTGTGGACATCTGTCTTGGCCTCTGCTCCACCACTGTCACAGTGCTGATCAGCCAGCCCCACAGAGGTCAATGATTGGCTTGCAGGCTTCCAGAGGAAGAGTGTGCACACTAAGATCAAGAATTTTACCTTTTTTAGATTTTTGTTGGTATTTATGAGAAAATTGTTGGTTCATAACTGGAGGAGTATTTTTGCATTTTGGGAAAAAAAAAGACTCATGCTGCCTTACTCGTTAACTTTTATAAATGGAACATTGCAATTGCTGAAAGTGCACTTTTTTTTTTTTTTTTTTTTAAAAAGGGTAAAAACCTTTAACTGCAAACAGTAACAGGTTGGTTTGAGGTATTATTATTATTATTATTCGAATGCTTTGTGTTCTGTTTAAATACGCATTCACCGCACCACTTCAGTTGCCTTTTACAGATTTCTATGTCATATATATATATAAATGTGAATAAACTTATTTCCTGTGCAAAACTTTCTTGATGGTCTTAAATCATATATTGATACATCTTGACTGAAGATGGTAAGCTCACAGTTTTTTGTTACGTTATGAGCATCCTTGTGTTTATAGAGATGTAAGCTAATACTGTAATTCACTGTATCTGCTCTAACATCCATCTCCTACTGTTTTATAAAGTGTCTTTTAGTGTAAATAATTTTCACTAGTCCCTCGTGAAGTGCAGTTGAGAAGTCTGCAGTTGTTTTAAAGTTGCACAGATGAACACCAGACTGTGGCGTACTCCATCACTCAATGTCCTGAGACACCGTTAGCTGAAAGGCAGTGTGTAGAAAAATGTTTCAACTCTCTAGTAAAGTTCAGTTCAAATCTTCTTGTTGGAAATGGATGAGTACTCACCGTGAGCCCCTCTACACCAGTCTTAACTTACTTGTGCTCGTCCATGAGGGGGACGCAAGATGTCACGTCTTCTTTTAGATGAGCTCATATTTCGGCTCAGTTTCATGACTGTTATGACAAATTTACTTCTTCCAGCTTTGCTACACCCCTTGTATTTAAAGGGGACTAATTATGTACATTTCAAGCCCAGTATTTTTATTCTTGTACTTTACTTGAGTAGCTATGCGTGATTCAAATTACAAAATAATCTTTATTAATTTTGCTTATATCTAAGTATAGTGCGGCCCCTTGCTTCATCGTCTGTCTGTAACAAGCTGTTTTACTTGCTTTGCCTTTAAGTTAACTTTCCACTGACTGTCTCCGCCTGGCAAAGATGTTGTCTACATTAAATGAAACTTTGACTATGTATAATATAAGTATCCATGAATAAATATGATGGAAAATGGCAAAAAAAATAAAAAGCATAAGGCCTCCTTTCATTCCATACAGAATCATCATCAGATTTTTATCAAGTAGTTTATTAAGTCTGCAGCTCTTCATGTGTGAGATGAATGGCTGCCTGACCTTATAAAGTTTGCGACCATTTCCCTGAAAAGGGGATTTAAGTGTCTATAGTTTCAAAATGTTCAATAGCTGAATTAAATGGGTGGGCGGTGTTGAATCTGTACGCTTAGCTGTCTAGCAATCGGAGATACCAAATGTTTAATTAGATAGCCTTGTCATTTCAATCCATCATATTGGTTAATGAATAGTTTCAAATAATCACATCCATCTAATTAGATTTATTTAAGTCTAATTCAGTACGTAAAAAAGAGTTTTTAAACTACAAAAATAAAAGATTGTACAGGATTTCTAGAGCAGTAATTAATTATCAGTGAAAGTGTGGTGGGAAAGCAAAATAGGTGCAATTATTCATTAGTTTTTGCAACAAATTAAGCTGTAACACCTGAGATTGGATATGTAAAAATAGTTAAAAGTAATGTAGAAAATGTTGGTGTAAAAACTAACCCCGCCAAAAGCTAAACGGTGATGGTTTTAAGAAGACAAATATTAACGGCATTAATGAACTGAAGCATTAGCTACATTGAGCTTTGTTTCCACACATGGAAATCCCCACTGGTAATTCCACAGTCATCACTTGAGGAGGTGGTGAACTCAAACCCGTCTGTATGAAATTTGAAATGATTAACAAGTCTCAGAAAGTAAACTGGTCTCTTATCCTGTTTTGCCATTTACCCTCTGCAGAGAAGCCCATCCTTCTTGGCTTCAGTTCAGTGTTTACGCTGGCAGGCCTGCATTTGCTCCTGCTGCCTGTGACAGCCATTAAAATTAGTTCACGCAGTGCCATAATGGCGAGCAGCTGTCACTGCGCAGACAAGAAGGGTTAAGTGCAGCTTCACTGGAATGTGTTGCACTCAGAAATGGAAAAGGAGGGAGAGGCTAATATCAGGACCATCACTGCTGTCTGGCAAAACTCTTAATGCTATATTGTAACAACACCGCTTCACCTTGCATCACTTCCTACATTTGATCAGCTAATATTTATTCTTTGACCCTGGAGAGAAACCATTTAACTTTGATGTCCATTTACTATTAATGGTTAATAGCTTAGACTCTACAGTCTGCTTAACTTCATCCTTGGTGATTACCAAATGATTACCAAAGTCCTTTAAATGCACATGAGAAGTGTTTTGTTTACTTTATGAACACAACCTCAGACACATTTAGATCATCTTCAAGTCACATGCTTAGCTTTTGTGTATTCACTAGAGCAAGTAGGAAAACACCCAGATCAGTAAATATCAGGCAACATCTGAGACACCTCTGTGCCTGGAAGGCGTTTTGACACCAATGCGCTGAATTAATCAAGCCATATTTAGCTGGATATGAAGAGCATCTGCATATAAAATGATCAAAAACACTTGATGTTGTTCAGTCTATTTTAGAGATGCAGTGTGCATCGTTTTCCTTCGTGTCAATACACATATTGATCTTCTGTCTTCTGCAGTTTTCTCTAAAGACTCACAGCAGCGTCAGTGGCCACCAGAGTCAGATATCAGACGATGCTTTTTTTGTTGTTGTTTTGCCTGGAAAGACAAACTGACCACACAGAAAGCTGTTACCTTCCAAAGAGGTGGGTGGAAGGTCCCTCATCACACTCATTTTTATAAATAAACATGCCCTCATGACGACTGGCATGTGACTTCCTTTGTATGGCAGTGAAGTTGAGTTGTTTCTAGTCACATGATGCATTGACATCATATCACAGAAAACAAGCCGTCACACACACACACAGTTGTGTATCGTGCAATATGTGTGAATAAATCATTAAACAGTAACTGACACACTGAGTTAATATTTTTTAAGTTATGCCATAGTCTTTGAGGAAAGCCACATGTGAGCAGTCACGTGTAAATTATGATCAAAGCATATTGTAACCAAACCTTAACAGAAACATTTTTGTCTTCACTATGGTCACATACAGTTTGATATTATTTGTGCATTTGCAGTGCATCTTTACTTTGAGAACTACATATTTTGTTAACGAACAAGTTTCAATGCCTGCTTTTACGTTTTACATTATCATGATAGGCTGCCCTTCTGCCTGGATATGCTGTGGCTTGTGAATGGATGTATAGATTGGCGTAACTTGAAGGTAGCATAGGTAAAGCTTACTCTACTCTGTTTTCAGCAATAATAATACATGTTTTAATGTAAAGACCAAGTACTTATTCTGAATGCAATGTTCAGTCTCCATTTGATATCTACACACAATCACTAGACACTATTAGGCTCACTGTGCAAGTACTAGATTTGACCCCTTTTGCCTTCGGAATTACCTTAAATGTTCATGGCATAGCTTCAACAAAGTGCTAGGAACATGACTCAGAGTTATTGGTCCATATTGACATGATAGCGTTACACAGCTGCAGATTTGTCAACTGTACATCCCAAAGGTGCTCTATTGGATTGAGATTAGTGACTGTGGAAGCCATTTGAGTACAGTGAATTCATTGTCATGTTCAAGAAACCAGTTTGAGATGACGATATGGTGACATGGTGCTCTTGCTAGAAGCAGTCATTAGCAGATGGGTACACTGTGGTCATAAAGGGATGGACATAGGCAGCAACAATACTCAGGTAAGCTGCAGCATTTTAATGATGCTCAGCTGGTACTAAGCGAATCAAAGTGTGCCAAAAAATGTCCCCCACACCATTACACCAACACTGGTGGAATTGCTGCTATGTGATTGGCTGATTAGACCTTTGTGTTAATAGGCAGCTCAACACTTTACCTAAAGTGCCTGGTACCTGTGTATGTAATTACAAAAAAAGGAAACTGCAACTGCATACAGCTGACAAAAAGGTTTCTATTTGTGCCCAAATATGTTAAGACAGTCTTGAAAGAGTAACTACTGCCATTTTTTTATCCACATCAAATTAATTCATAAAATTTAAGACTTCAGTTAGTTAACCTTTTATCACTGACAAAACAATGTAAGGTGTATTTGATTCAGCACTAGTTACACTCTTCCTCTGGGCATACATTTCATTCATATGGAAACTGACTCATGCTTACGTTTCCTGCTTAGCATGTTGAGATTGCAGGTAAATATTGCTAGAGTAGTAATAAATAACACAGAAATGTATTTCATTTAAAAATAAAAACCATTTATTTTTTTCCCTGCTTCCTAACACAGCTCAAACACTGTGAAATGATTCACCATAGGTCACTTCAGTCCAGCTGCCGGTCTGAGTCCCCCCTTTCCTCACCCCGTCTCACCCCTCCTCTCTTTGTGGCTGCAGCAGTTCCACTCCTACAGGCTGTTTGACTCATGCTGGCTGCTGGCCACCTTCCACCACAGCCCAGTTCAGTCTGAAACCAGTCTTATGAAGTGTAGCCTGCTCAGGTTATGCTACTGCACTCAGAACTGTGTGGCGTTTACTTGTACCAGCTGAAAAGGACTTTGATAACGTTTTTTTTTTTAAATCAAGGGAGTGAAGTCTGTATTTAGCGAGCTGCATATGTTTAGTGGCAAAATTAATAAACTAAATGATTTTCATCAAAAATGATTTTTTTTAATTTTTAAAACCTGAAAACGAACCTCAAAATGCACATAATATAAAACAAGGCTTTAATAAAAGGGGATTTAATGATGTTACAGTAATCAATAAATAAAGCATTCATTTTAAGGTTTAAGATTCATCTTACTAATATTTGCTAATGTGTGAACACTGCTTTTTGAATTCTTGAGGCAGTTTCATTCTGTAATTGAAGATCATCACACAAGAACATCGCGATTCGATGTGTTTTAGGTTTCGTGGTTATGAAATTTCTGTGAATGAGATGAAAACATAACTAACAAAAATATAAAACACAATAAGCTGCTTTTGACTTTACAACTTCTTTTCAAGGACTAAAAATTGGAAACTGAAAGTAGAACTTTACTTATATAAAATACAAAAAGCTGTTACAAAGCTGGTACAACTTCCAGCATAAATACATTGAGCTGCTGCCACGTGATTGGCTGACAGAAATGCTGACAGAAAACAAGCCAAGGCACACAAAAAGACAAATATTCCAGTCCGCCAGAGTTAAGTCAACCTCCCTCTTGAGCTGACTGACCAGAGGCACCTCGTGAGCTTTGCCATCTTCAATTAAACTTTCTGCCACTGCTGGGTTGAGGGAGAGCCAATCTGAAGACCAGCAAAGAAGACCTGATAGCGGTGCTTCCACATGATGAAGGCACCAACGGCACAGATGAGCGCTTGGGCCAGATTGAGGAAGATCTGGATCAGGAAGTAAAGTGTGAGTGTACCGGTGATCGCCTCGCAGTCACTGACTCCCTCGTAAGTGAAGATGCGAGCTAGTAGATCTTCTTTATCGAGTATGCAGACGCAGGCTTCTACCTCCTGCTCGCAGATGAAGCTGCTGGTTTGCTCGTAATGGTGGGCAGCAAACGCCATGACCAGCACAGAGATGACCAGGCCAATCATGCACAGGACAAAATACAGGAGCTGTAGGGGCAGAAAGCTAGCGTGAGACCAGACACTATGAAAGCTTTCATCAGAAAACATTTTCTATCTTTTATTCAATGTGTTTTTATATTCTAATCCGGCTCCCGCTTTAGCCTGTTGTCTCATGATTACCCCACGGTGCCAAAACTGTAGCTTAGAAACAGACGTGCTGGCTCAGTGCCTATGGCAAATTAAGTTCAAAGAGATTACCCAGAATACGCCGACCCTAAGAGTACTGGTCCAGCTCTTAGCACGAAGGGGAGATATCACATATATTCCAGTGCCCTGCAGCTACAGCCACCTCTAACCTTTAGTGCAGGTCCTGTGTGAGAATACTTGCAGAGAGCGTCTAAAAATACAGTTTCAAAATGTGACAGAGGCTTTGTGCTGTTTATGCAACTGCACGATTGCAATAACACTAAACCTTCATCTTAATCCACCGCTTATATAAAAGAAGCCCTCATTCGCTGGTGTATTTTGCTTTCAGTTACATGCTGCTTATAGAGTTATGCAAGTGATGAGTGGTGCTTGATTTGAAACTGCATTTATGTTAATTTTGGAACAGCTGTGAGATGGAGAGTATGGATGATTACAGGGGAGATGCATGTAAAGCAAGTGCATCAACAAGCACTCTGCTGAACAGTGTGGGCTTCACTAAACAGGTGATCGGAAAGCCCAAAGTTGAAAGTGAGGATGCTGTTGTCGTCGTCGTCGTTGTTAAGAGTCTATGTGCTGTCCACTTTTGCAGAGCACTTCAAAACTCATAGTCACGAGTGTCTTTACACAGTTAATGAGAAATAAAGTGGTCATATGAGTCCCTATCTAACAACACAGTAACACTTAATGTGAGAACGGCTCCCTCTCCCTTTGGTCTCTCTTTGAACCAAGGGCAACTGGAATTAATAAACAAGCTCACTGCGAGGCCACAGATTCTTCAGAAAGAGAGACAGTGTAGTCACGTATTCACTGACAAAGTAAATTAACAAATTAAAACACATTTGTTTTGGTTTGAGGGCTGTTTGAAGGCCAGACAAAGAGGTTCTGCAGATTCAATGTAGTTTTTTCTGCTACATAGAACTTTTGGCTAAAAAAAACTACAAGAAATGACACATGACATAAGGACATACTGTGCTGTGAAAAAATATTTGCCCATTTCCTGACCTCTTTTTTTATATAACTGTCACACTTACATGTTTCAGATAATCAAGCAGATTTTAATATCAGACAAAGATAACCTGAGTAAACAAAAACAAAGTTTTTAAATGATTGCTTATCTTATTAAAGGAAAAAAGCTATCCAAACCTACCTGATGCTGTTTGAAAAAGTAATTGCCCCCATTGTAAAATCTTGAATTAACTATGATTAATGAGTTATGTTCACCAGCCCCACCCAGGCCTGATTACAACAGACCTTTGAATTAATCAAGAAGCACAAGCAGAACCTGACTGACAAAGTTTAGTAAGCTAAAAGATATCAGCTGAGAAACAAAGTTATTGACATCTATCACTATGGAAAGGGTTACAAAACCATTTCCCAGGCTTTGGGAGTCCAGTGAACCACAATGAGAGCCATTATCATCCGAGACTAACACAACTTTTCCAGAAGGCCAAAAAAGGACCCAAGACCTGCAGGCCTCACGTGTCTCAGTTAAAGTCAGTGTTCATGATTCAACACTAAGAAAGAGACTGGGCAAAAATGGCATCCATGGGAGAGTTCAAGCTGATCAAAAAGAACACAAAGACTCGTCTCACATTTGCCAAAAAAACATGTTAATGATCCCCAAGACCTTTGGGAAAATATTCTGTGGACTGGCGAGACAAACGTTGAACTTTCTGGAAGGTTTATGTCACGATACATCAGGCATAAAACTAACACAGCTATTCAGAAAAAGAACATCATAACCAATGGTGGGTTAATGGTCTGGGGCTATTTGCTACTTTATGAACTGAGTAACTTGCTGTAATTGATGGAATCAAAAAAATTTTTTCTCCAGCAGAAATTTTTAAATGTTCGTCAGTTTGTGCTCTGAAGCTCGAGAACGCTTGAGTTGGGCTGCAGGACGATGACCCAAAACACAGCAGCAAGTCCTCCCCTGAATGTCTCAAAACAAAAGGAAGGTTTTGAAGTGTCCTAGTCAAAGTCTGGACTCAAATCCAATTGAGATGCTTTGGCATGACCTTAAAAAGACTATTCATGAACGAAAACCTTTCAAGGTGGCTGAATTAAAACAATTCTACAAAGAAGAGTGGACCAAAATTCCTCCACAGCGATGTGAAAGACTCATTGTATCAAGAGGCCAAACACTTTTTCACAGCACTATACTTTGCTGCTATGAAAGACAAATGGATAAATGAACAATGCAGTCAAATTTCAACAAGTTCAATACTGTCTCATTTAGGGATCGGCTAATATCACTAGTTTGTGAACTTGAAAATGCAAATGATCAGAATCTGTGTCTTTCTGGTGACTGAGGTACATCGATGACATTTAAAGCTACACAAAATAGACATGCTAGCATTGTTTGTTTGTTTTTTAACAAGCCTTTCTGCAAATTAGCTGCATTTCCTAATACAAAATACTGCTGAAATGCTGTCTTTACATCATTTACATATTTGAACCTGGTATGCACAGAAGACCCAGACAAAAAAAAAGGATGCCCCTTCCCAGGAAACAATGATCGGCTGATTTTAATTGCTTTGAAATTCCAGCTGCATACATTGTGTGGCTAATTAAGCTGTACAATCAAGTCGCATTAATGAAAGCACTCCTCCGCTCACACGGATTCCTGCAGAGCACTTTTAAACAGGAATGCTGTTAAATGCTTTTCTCTCTATGCTTCTGACAGTTGCAGTTCCCCACGACCAGCTTTGTACTTTAACAGGGAGTAAAATAATGTTTTCTGCAGAGGTTTTCTGTCTGAACACTGAGCCTGGTCATACTTTTGACTGATTCTACAAATCGTTGGACAATTTCAGACGCTTGTTCTCGCATTCATTAATAAGCAAACGTTTTGAGTCATCAGGCTTTCGCTAAGCTCACCTTGACAATGAATTGCTTCGATGTTCTCTCATCAGGGACATAGGTGATACAGTACAGGACAAAGCCCAGGATGGAAACTAAACACAGCTGAAACATAACAGAAAAAAAGGGTTTAGCATTATTTGGATAGACTCAGTCATCAAGGCATTAAAAACATCTACATGATTTGTGACAACATGATTTTTAAGCGCCACAAAGATCCATTTCATCCATATATATAGCATATATGAATGACTTGTAGATCATACATTTACATACAGTTTAGACCATGAATAAGAAAAAGAAATACTTTCCCCCAGGTTTTCAGAGGTGTTTTCTGTTATTACATGATTCAGCAGTAAGCTGCCATCTGATTACTTTACTCTGTCTTTCCCTTTCACTCCCCTCCTCTCTCTTTCTTGCACACAAACACACTCACACTCTATCTCTGTGTCTTCAGTGCAATTGGAGTCTTGTGACTAACGTGAGGCATCTTATTTAAATGTTTTTCTCAGGTTCTTAAGCACTCAGGATTCTCTGGAAAGTTCTTGATGACCTCAGTGTTTTTCACTTGGCTGAATCTCGTGAGGATCTAACTCGGGATGTTGATGTCCAGGGATGTTTTCGAAGGCAGATGGCATCTGTGATAGGCTGGGGTAGAGCTCAGACACAAAAAACACGTTTTTTTTAAACATATTTCACTGAAATGTGACCTGAAGTCTTAGCCCAAACTATAATAATAAGTAAATTTGCCTCCCCCCCCCTTTTTATTACACATTTCACAAGGAAAGGTGAACACTTTGTGCCTCATTGGTTATACAAGTTAAAGTGCGTGCATTTGTTACACTTCAACTTACAGTTTATCCACTTTTTACGTGTTACTCTTAACAAAGTTCACCTTTGTGAGCTGAAACCTCAAAGTGCGTTTTATGGTTTACGGTTTAACTGATGCTCCCAGTCAGTTACACTTCAACATTAACCTACTTTCAGTGCTTTCGTGACCTTTTTGTTAATTTCTCTTGAAATTCCACTTCTCGTCTTAACCTAAATGAAACACGCAACTTATCTTTCATTTGTTGTTTGCATCGTAAAAGTAAAAGTAAAACTTTTGTGTGAAACTACATGTGATGTGTGCGTGTATATGGACCGGATGGCAAGGATGCAGAGGTACTCAAAAAGATGTACATCATATTTGCAAATAATAATGAGGTCTTCTGACACTGTGTGGGTGTTCGCGGGTTAGTTTGGAATGCGGCATGCTGTTATTGGATGACTCATCTCATCTGTCCAGATGTTTAAGATTTCTTGGACATGCAGTGTGAACAACAGAAGGTGCAAGCTGATGCATGTGACTGCGAAATAATGGAAATGCAGGTGTATGCATTCAGGTGAACATGACAGATGGAGATTTGTTACCACATGACAATATTAGTGATTTCCCATGGCTACGGTGCCTGTCTGGCAGAGACAGCCTGGTGGGGGCCGGTGTTGACATACAGTGTGCTAAAGATGTACAACACAGGTGTGTTGCTGAGGCTCATGCAGAAGTATCAGAAACCGGAGGTTCCATGCAAACAAATGAGTGCAGTGGCTGGTGATAGAGCGTAAAGTATGCAGCTTACAATGATCCCAGCCCAGTGTGGAGTCTCCCTGGCCAAAAGTGAGGGACTGATAGCCAACATAAGGAAGGCCACGGCTGTGACAGCCACCCCCAACAGCAGCTGGAGCAGAGCGATGAGCAGAGGGAAACGACAGACTCTGCACTTATGGCCATCGTCTGGTGTTGGGCTCTCTTCTCTCTTCTTCTTGCCCTCCTTCTTGTCTGAGGAATCTTTCTGTGTCTGTCTCATTTCTCTTTCTGCCTTCACTTTCTTTTCCTGTGTCTCTACACGACTTTTACTCTTTGGGGTGTATGAGCCCGCCTGCGGTCTCCCTCCCTTCCCTCTCTCACCATAAACACAGCTATGGCTGCTATTTGGAATCAGAGACTCTGAACTAATATGGAAAACATTTGGACTGGAATCCTAACGCGGCTCCAGTGCCACATATAGAGCAGGCAGCATACTGAGGAGGGAAGGAAGAGAAGGGATGGGAGGCAGGAAGACACAAAGGGGGATTCCAACTTACGACAATAAGATGATTTCTCGTGTACTCGCATTAAAAACAAGAAAGGGAAAGTACAGAGAGGGATCAGCAGGTATGAGTTAATGAACAGCCAGCACAGAGGAGGTGACACTTCATTAAAGAGCCAAGTGACTGTTTCATTCTTTGTCAGCAGTTACACAAGACAACCATATGCCGCCAGCCAGAACGTGTCACATGACTTACAGGAACGAGTAATGTGATCACAAGGCATGTGAGGGCATTACAGTGGCGCAGATTTTAGTGTTTTTGGATCCTTTTAACGTTCGCAAGGGAGGAGCAGGTGTCAGTAACAGATTAACTTTATGTGGTTAAACTATAAATATGCAGTAAGACATTTATATATAAAAGGTTTTTTTTTTCTTTTTATCCTCACGCTTCACGTGTTTATCACGTCAGTACGTGTCAATACAGAAAACTAACGGGCTTACGAGAAACCGAGGTGTTTGAAGGGGACTGTGATCACTCATCATTTTCATCACGTCGGACTAACAAGTCACAAAACTTTATCCCGAGACTAATAAAAGAACTGCACGTGTTTCAGCACACAGCTGGGCCGGTGCCATGGTTACTGACAACGCAGCTTTGGGGAATTGATGTACAACTAAGGTTATCCTGTCGCACAACAACGTACATAGAGCGTGCAGGGTGCATGAAAACGCACGAGCGCACACATTTTGTGGACTTTAAAAAGCTCACACACCCCCATGTTTACGCTCCGTGTTTACGCCACAATAACCTGTCTGCTGTTCAGGCTCGGTCACGTTACGTGACCAGTTCTTGTTTTTATCTCCCGAAGTGCGACTGTTCGTGATCAGTTTAGAAGTCTGTGTCTCGCTTCGGCAGCTCAGCGCTTGCACAGCAAACACGAGCTGTGAAGTTTTGTAGCCCATAAAACTAGATGCAAAACCGCTGCTTCTGAGGATCATTATTCTGCCTCGCTCCACGCGCCTGCGTCTGCTCCTTTGCATTTTGCGCACGAATCACGTTTCAGCAGCCTGGTCAAAATGGCCTGGGCTAAGTCGCCATAGAAGCAGCGTCGATAGCTGCAATATTACAGACAAGGTCTAATTACCGGACTTTGTGCTGGTGCAGCCTACACGTGAGTCGGAAGCTGTTCCCAACCGGAGGCGCGCGTGCGCTCTAACCACAGAGCCGACGGCTTTGCAAAGTGGCAGCTCAGGGAACTATAGACATCAGTCTGACGCGCAGCTCCACTGGAGGACACGCACTGTGCATTATCTGCCTCAGCCGTCCGCGCGTGGGTCGTTGGAATAACAAACATTCCCAAAAGAAGCTCAGAAGAAGCAAAGAACCAGCAGAGGAGAGATGGATGAACGAATACCGCATTTACAGGACAGGCAGTTCATGGAGCACGCGGATTTCTTGGGGTGAGTATCGCTTTTGGCAAACTCTGTCAAAGTATGCCTAATAAACTGTCACGACGACCTGGTGAATAATCTGACACTTTCCCCGTGTCCGTAGGGTGGATTACCCCTCACTCTACATGTGTAAATCCAAAAGAGGAATAAAGCGAGAGGATGGTGGGAAGGTGCGCGCGTTGGTTTTTTTTATATTATTTTTCTAATATGTAGCTTGTTTTCACAGTTGTTCCTTAAAAATACCACAAATGATATGAAACACACTGTAACTACTGTTATAGTGTTAATAGCGTGTTCCTGTTCTGATTAATTAAACACGCGTATTCTGTCAGCAGGACGCATACAAGTTACCACACCGGTTGATAGAGAAGAAGCGGAGAGACAGAATCAACGAATGTATAGGGCAGCTGAAGGATTTGTTACCCGAACATCTCAAGCTGTCGGTGAGATCACGAAATCATGAAAAGTTTTATATGTGCTCAGGACATGGCTTTACATGACAGAGACCTCGTAAACAGCCAAACACAACCTCTGATTTTCTCCACAGACGCTCGGGCACTTGGAGAAGGCAGTCGTCCTGGAGTTAACGCTGAAACACTTAAACGCGCTGACTGCTGTCACCGAGCAGCAGCACCAGAAGATTATTGCTTTGCAGAATGGTAAGATGAACGAACTCAATCCTCATATACATAAAGTTTTGTAAAGAAACTGCACTTCTTGACAATAATTAAATGCATATGGGTTTTTATCATTTAACTGACCGGATTTGGGGAAACTTTATTAATCTCCGTTTTTAAAATAGCAGAACGAGCAGAATTGAAGAAAGAGGAGCTAGAGTAGACTCAGCTTGGATGCTTTATTGTGTATTTCAAGATTCTTCCTATTAATACCGCATCTGTTCACTTTGTCTGAGTCGCTAGCCTCGTCTCGTCACTGGTTATGATGAGCATCTCACAGAATAATGATCTGTTACTCTTCAAACTCCTTGCTTCGCAGGAGACCGGTCGATGAAATCTTCCATTCACGCTGATCTGGATGCGTTCCACTCCGGATTCCAGGCCTGTGCCAAAGAGGTCCTGCAATACCTGAGTCAGTTTGAGAACTGGACGGCACGGGAGCAGAGGTGCGCGCAGCTGATCAACCACCTTCACAAGGTGCTGGCGCAGTTCCAGTCCGGCGCGCAGCCACTACAACACCAGCTGCCCGCCGGGGACGCACAGGATGGTCAGAAATCTGACAGCCAAGCCAACTGTGTCCCCGTCATCCAGAGGACCCAGGGTGGAGAGCTCAACGAGAATGACACAGACACGGACAGTGGATACGGGGGCGAGGCAGAAAAGAGCGACGGCAAAGATAAAGAATGTGAGCGCAATAAGGCGCAGGGACAAAAGGCAGTGAAAATCAAGCAAGAGTTCGGAGATGAGCGGGCTGCCAAAAAACCAAAGATGAGCTGGCCTGGGAACGGGGCAGGGGGCGCAGACCTCACCAGGCCCGACGTGGCGTTTATGAACTCTCTGATGGGAATAAGCAGTGTGGGACAGCAGACACCGATTTGCATGCCTTTCTACTTCATTAACCCCTCAGCCGCTGCTTCTTACATGCCTTTTTTCGACAAGAACAACATTGAAAAGTACATGTATCCTGCGGCGGCCGCCCTTGCTTCCCCTTTCCCTTGGCTATATCCCGCTCACGCCTCAGCGGCGGCGGCGGCCGCTGCTGCCGCGTTCCCCGGCCTGTCTGCGCACTTTGGAGCCGCTTGTCAGTCCAAGGACTCACCCTCTCTAGACACCGACGGGTCACTCGAGGCTGACGAGGGCTCACCTGAGGAGCGCGAGGAGAGTCCCGCTAGTGACGACGGAGAGGGTGACGTAGGCGACACGTCCCAGGAGAGCAAGAGTAGCTCACACGACCAGTTTTCTGGGTGTCAGAGGAGCTAATTAGTCCGTGTTACCTCTCTGCGCATTCTCGAGGAGTTTATGTATCTTCATTTTTTAATAATTAGGCTAATTTTAAACGGGGTTTCACAGGAGAGTTGCTCGTGTACAATATCTTGGCAAAAGAGAGGACAGTTGTGACGGCGCGTGCCTTTTGCACTTATGCTAGTTTAAACAATCTGAATGATTATCGACAATGATTGACACTACACGGCCGTGTTGTGCTGGAGTTAGTTTTTTTATCCTCTTTGATAAACTATTTTGACATGGCAGCATTGGTGCCAAAACTTTGAGTACTGCAGCAGTGCGCAATATTCCAGTCAATGAGTCTCTTTGGATGTATGAAGTTGCAACTGACCTCTGCCAAGGTTATTAATAACTTGGCTGACTCTGACTGTAAATATTATTACCTGAAAGATTCATTACCATGTAAATGTGCACTAAATGGGGCCTATAAAATGGGTGGTCCTGGAAGTGCATCTATCCCCAACTTTGCATGGGTAAGCTGGGAGGCACATTACTGTACCTCCTGAGAACTGAAACGCATCCCCCTTTCAGAACATACACAGACAGCATCTCCATCATACACACAACACATATAAAAGTCTCATGTTTTAATAAAACATTTGTAATACATTCACGGGAGAGGTGTTATGCATAAATTCCTTCATTTCACTCCCACTAAAGTTACTCTGGTTTCCGTTGCTTTCTGTATCCTTGTGGCAAAAAAAAAAGAAAGAAAAAGAAGAAAGAAACAGATGTAATAAAACCATTAATGGAGAGACAAAGCCTTCATTCATAAGGATTTGCTTGACCAGCATATTGTACATCCCCTGACTGAAGCATTTCTGCACAGAGATGCAGTGACCTTCTGTACCTCCAGGAAACATTGTAGGATAGCACCTTAAAGATCTTTGATATTGAATGTACCTGTATTTTCCCAGCTGTTAAAGTTTGTATGTAGAATGCCATTGCTCTTTGAGTTACTCTTTTAAGTGCACTTTTTCTGCTTTTACCCACTCCACCCTGAAAACTCACCTCATCATTAAAGTAAATCATTATAGTTCTCTTTGAACCTTTCTATTGTGTTGTCTTGAAATAAAAAAAAGAAGACTTTGTTCCATCAATGAAAAGAGATATTGGATATTTTGTGATGATTCCATGCAGTAAAGTGGGAGTTAACCAAGTTGCCAGATTTTACAAAAAACACACTGATTTCTAGCTCTTTCAGGGGTTAAAATCACAATCAAGTTTGAAAACCCTGAACCCAACAACACATCAGGTCATCATCTGGGATACTGTGCTATCATCATGTAAAACCATAGTTGTTTTTTTTTTTAATGAACTAAAACTGGGATAGAAAGTCTGGTCATTTTAAAAACTTTATCCTGGCCTCTTTTTATAAATAATTCCTGCAAGTATAGTGCTGTTCTGCTTTTTCAGATTTCTCATTGTATTTCGCCTACATGACATTGCTTTTGTAGTTTTCCTCAGCTGGGTTTTTGCCTCAGATCTGTTATCAGCTGTTCTATAAAGTGGCATGTGTGTTTGTAAATAGGTTTTTGTGAATATATCAAGAAGTATACATGTCTTTGTCAATGTTGTAGAAGTCTATGGATTTTTTTTAAAGACTTAACTGAGCAACTGTTGCACATTTCGTTAATGCTTTACACATATGCTGTTCTAAATTATTGCTGATGAGTTGTAAAATAAATATCAAAATCTGAACATTGCAGATCACTTCTTATTCTACACCAGTTTTTCATGTCTTCACAGTCTTACGTGTAATAAAATCCAGCTTCGGTCATTGTCTATTAATAAGCAACGAGTCACGAGAAACAATACAAAATATTGGACAGCATTAGTATAATGGGATTAATGAATAATAAAAATATTAGAAGTTCAATGGGTGGAATGTAATGCTACACATCAGCTGACAGGTCACAGCAGAGGAATGTACAGTAAGCCAAGGCTTTAAACAAAAGTCATGTGATAAAAGGGGTGATGAAGTGAGATTATAGTCTGTCTGTACAGGCTGAAGAAAAACAGGGGGCCCTCATTCCAACCTGTCAAAAGCTTTAAACAAGGTTAAAACTCGTCTTTGTTGTTGCTGTTAATTGGCTTGTAGCAATATCATTTTAATATTAACATGGCATTCCAGTTTCTCACCCTTTTTTTTTTTTTTAAAGCAATCTTGGTAACGGTATAAACAAGTTCATTATACACGTTTCATTACTGATGGAATAAGACCCACACTACAAATCCAACAACAACTAAATTCAAAAAAAGTCTTAATTATGGTACAAAAAAGAAAAACCCTTGAAAGTTTAGATTCAAAGCTTAGATTGTTTTTGGTGAAATGAAGTTTCACCAAAAACATATTTTTAAACAGCTCATTTTCATATTCTAACATTATTCTTTTTCCACACTGCATGTAAACATACCCAACTCCTGAGCATTTCCCACCATGTTTGCCTCAATTACAAAGTAAATGTCTCCCCCTACTGGTGAAAAGCGGAAACACTATACAACGTAGTACAGAATCCTTTTCATTTACACCCATGGGCTGTTTTTAACACTTACATCAAGCACCAGCGACACATTTAATTTTGTCAGATGGTTTATTGAACCATGCAATCCATGTCATATCAGCAGCCTGTTACAGCCATACATCTGTCAACACTTTGCAGTATATTAAGGCAGAGAAGAAGAAGAAAAAACAACAAAAAACAGGTTATGTACAGTCGACATCTTACGCTTTTCTAGAAGATATGCAGCTGTAAACAACGACCATAACTATGAGACAGTACTGATCCAAACTACAGTATAAATGTGCTGCATGACAAGTAATAAATCTAAACTAATGTTTACTTCATTTTACAGCACTACTGTTATGGTGACAATAATACACCAAGGGGGGGGGGAAAAAGCATGAAAACTAATGTACTTTCCTTCCACAGGGACACAAAAAAACAAAACAAACAAAAACAAAACAAAACAAAAAAACAACAACTATAGAAAAAAAATACTATATACTCTTTGCTGCTGTGCCGTTTTAGCTTCTCTCACTAATATCTACTCACATTTGGTCTAAACTGGCTATGCTCATTCCTTAAATGGCCCCACTAAAGATTTACTGTACATTATTTGAATACACCCACTGTGGAATTGATATAAGGCACTTTGATGTAATTAGCAGCTGGACTACAACCCAAGGAGTTCACACGTTTGTGTTCGCGTGCACACACAGTCACACACACAGTCACACACGATTTACTACTTAATAAGGGCTTCATACCTTGGCTATTTTGATGCGCATAGTTACAAACAAACTCTAATAGACACACTAGCTTAGCTTGAACTATCCACCCTATTACTACATGCCTCCATTTTCAGATCTAACTAACAGATTAAATGGAGTGTGGTTGCTGTGCACATTCATATATGGACAACATAATCATGCATCAAGACCTGCCTATCTTTGGCCATATGATAATCAAGAAAAACAAGCATAACACATTTGGCAAAAATATAGTGTGAGGACACAAAATGAAGAAAAAACAAACAAAAAACAAAATCAGTGTAAAAGGATTAATAACACCATTTCAGTGTGCAGATATTACTGCAGGAATGAGGAACAGCATTGGTATGACGGTAAATGCACCGCTTGGTAATAAAATATACTAATCCACTAAATAAAGATGAAAAGTAAGAAAACATATTTACAATAAGCCATCATTTTGGTGCATACAGAATGCAACATTCTACAGTAAGGAAAGCATTTGTGCATAGTTTTTCATTTGAACAAAGATCGCAGGAATAGATTCTGATATGCAAAATGATGGATTGTTCACAATTTTACTCTAAGTAGATCCTTCACTTATTTAAGAATCAGCTGATTTTAAAGACATAAGGTTCATAGGTTCACATAGCCAAAATTCCAAAGGCAATAGTTTTGATTCACCATGCTATGCAGAAAACAATAAACATCATTCAGCAGGTACTGAAGTGAGAGTACATCAGGTGGATATGTTTATAACAAAAGGCCAGATGTTTACATGGTAATTTATTGGTTCTGTTATCATTTTTTTTTCATGCCATAGCTGCTAACCATCTCTCATTCCTACCAAGTGCTCCATGCCTTTTAGTCAAAGATTACATCTTCAAAGTAAAGGTTGCCTTAATTGAGAAAAACACAAAAACAGTGCATAGTAGTGTGCTACGGAGGCATTCTGTACTAAAATATCAACTTACAAAACTGTTCTGGGGTGAAACTGGCTGTTGGCACGGGGGCGAGATGTGTTGCTTCCACAGCAGAACCGTCTCACACATAGATGCCTTCTGGGTTCAGACCAGAGCTGAGAGGACTGTGAAGGGCCCGGAGATGATTGGGCATCGGGAGGGTCGACACAGGGCGCTTTAACGAGCCAGACAGGGGCACTAAATCTGACAACAAATATAAAAACATCACCAAAATGAGAAACAATACTCTAACTATCAAGTGCATTTCAACATTTTAATAATAAAAGCATTGGACTGTGGCAAGTGGCATCAAAGACTAACATTTAGCATTTTTTAAATTTAAAACTTGATTTATGATCAACTAATGCCTCAAAGCTTATGAATAAACGCAAATTTTAATGGCGAGATTTCCAAATGACAACCATTAGTTAAAAACATACACATGCTGATGATGTAATGCAGTGTAATTTTGCTAAACGGGCACCAGGGGGCAGGACTGGGCCGTGCAAAGAATCAGCCAGTGCAGTTAATTTTAATGGCCAGGAACTAAAGCCTTTGTTGATTTACACTCTGTACTGAAGGTTACAAGAAGATCATCATCAACCCTCCATTATTACTTTTCATAATGAGAAACTATTACCATGAAGTGCATCCAAGAGATCCAATGGTGTAAACAGTTCAATTCAATTAGCACAAATCCAATGTGGCATACATTATTACACCACCAGTATAACCAAACTATATAACCAGCTTCACTATATGCACAGTAAATGGAATTTATTCAGATGAATGACTTCATTTAAATAAAGCGATTCAATATTCAGTATTAATAAACGGAAATCCAGGTTTTTATTTACTTAAAAATAAATGCTCAGTTTTTAAGGAGGTGTGAATGTGGAGTACATTTATGATATCATATTTATGCCTTTGCATTTATACATTTGGTTCTGAGGTTGTTTTTTTAAAGTTTTTACAAAGGCTGAATTGCAAAACTTAAGAGTTATATCCAACTGTGGGTTGGTATCGTAAAGTTTTTAACAACTAGCTAATGATGGTTCATTTCCTTTGTTGCATTACTTTCTCACTGAGTGCTCTTAATTTACGTGTCAGCTGTCTGACGGTATCTTGTAGGACGAGATAGCTTTGGTCCAATGACCCACCACAGAAACGTCTGAAGATGTGAAGGAGTCGAGAATAAATAAACGAAGCAAACAACTGATACTAGGTCTCCCTTTATCCAGACTGATGTGGAGATTAAAACTGCCACTGAAGGGGGTAATAAACTAGGTCTGAGCCCTTTACCTACCACAGTTTTCAGCAGGATAATCTTGCTCTCTTTCTCTCACGCAAACATACTCTTAAGCTTTTATCCTACATAATAAAGAACTCTCACTCTTGCTCCCTATGAACATACATGGGCATACTGAGCTCCCTAGCAACCTTGCGTTGAGCCTTTGCCTTCCCAGTTTAACGAGTCAGTTGATGGGACAAGGTGAGGGAGAGCCATCGAGATACTTTTTTTTCTACCTAATCTAATTTGAATCCCTAAAACCAAGTCTTGGCCCTCAGCAGTTAGTCTCTACCTGCTGGTCCAAGGTGAATACAATCCCTACAGTTTACAATGAGATTAAGCTCAAAGAAAACAAACACTTAAACACACAGCAGAGTCATTTTCACTCAGCATGCTGTTAAGACACGAGGCAGCAGAATAACAAGCACCTTGGAACAGACTGACTGTATTAATGCACAGGCAAACTCAATCTCAGCTTTCTTACTTCATTAAAAAGAGATCACATATTAAGCATGTGAAAAACCACCAAAGGCACGCTGCACTATGACATACTATTAGATCAAAGCGCTTGCTTATGAAACCACTGTTACAGACTCCACACTTTGGCTACAAAAGCATCTACGTTGCAATACGGAGTTGTAGTTACATATTTTACTCCAAAGAAAACTCCTCAGAAGACCCGAAACAGCTACTTATTCAATGTTTGGAAGAAAATTTCATTACCTATACCGGGACTGTTGTGGATACTTCCTTCCTCAGCAGGCTCAGCTGGCAGTACAGTGACCTTGGTGCCAGTCTGCTTGATGAACTGCTGCAGGTTAACCTGCCTCAGCTCCTTGGTCAGCTGCTCCAGGTCGTGCTGCATGTCCTTCAATAAAAAAAAAACGCAGCAGTGGGAGAAATTATTTTTCAGAGGACCGCAAAGCATTACCAGCAGCTTCAGACAGCTTTCAGTTCAGACAAATGCTCAAAATGTTTGACCAAATAAAAAAACAACAACAACAAAAAAAACATCAGCACTTGTTTGTTATCAGTGATTCCTATTGATTCTAAATTGAGTAATACTCAGCACTCCTCTATCACTGTTCCTCACAGATTAGAGGAACAGTGCTAAAGAAGAGCTTGCTGATAGAGTTGTGTTATAATTACATCATTCTGCAGCAGTGTTTTCATAGAAAGTTTGCACACTGCATTCAAATCAGTCACCTGCAATTTCTTGCTACTCTGTCCGAGCGACCTGTCCACAGCTTTGCAACTGCTCTCCAGCTGGACAGCCTGTCTTTCTTGGGCCTTCAATTCTGACTTGATCCTAAGGACCTGAGCCCGAGCTTCAGCCTCACTGACCCACTGGGTCTCCTGCCGCTCTCTCTGCAGTTTCTCTTCTTCCAGGCCTGCCTCTACACCCTGAAGGTGGAAGAAAAAAAAGAAACTAAACTACTCAGGAAAAGGAAGGAACAAAAGATGACTAGAAAGTCTGTAAAACCTTTGAAACAATGATAAAGACTTATTTCCCCCCACAAATCCAATCTAACAAAAAAAGCTCCCACATACAACACACCTGCACCATTGCCAGTTTCTCCTCAATCTCCAGTTCACAGCTCTGCAGACGCCCACGAAGCTCCTGCAGCCTTTCCTCCAGCTGTCTCTCACTTTCGAGCTCAATTTGTAGCTCAGTGGCCCAAAACTCCTCTTCCTCCATCTCCACCTCATTCTTCCTCAGGTACTTCTCCAACCTCAGGATCTCCTCTATTAACCCTCCACCTACACCTGGGTTCCCAGCGCACCCTTCACCTCGCCCCCCTCGTCCTTCAGCCCAGACTTGAAGTTCAGCTTCATAGGCCTCGAGCTTTTTTTCCAACACGTTGAGAGTCTCTCTCTGCAGACCGACCAGCCTGACCAGATCTTCCATGCGGCAGGCCCAAAGGCTGGGGGACGTGGTCCCGATAGTGGGTCCAGCATGGTGAAGGCTTCCTCCGTTTCCTAGAAGAAGCCTTCGTTTGGCTTCGGCTTCACCAATGCGGCCTCCGCTCAGTATCTCCCTAAGGCTTCTGGGTGCACCAGTGAATGTAAGAGACTTGCGGCGGGGTTCACGGCGGCGAAGGGAGCGATCATTGGGATGACGAAGCTTTGCAAGCGGAGGGAGGCTTTGCCGATGCAGACCGCGTTCTGGCCCCCTGAGAGGGGGCCCTTCTGAGGGGGGTCTTTCAGTCAGTGAAGGGCCTGTGCGGTGCAGGATCAGCTGGACATCACCAGCATACTGGCCCCAAGTGTTCAGGGAAGCCACGGGGCTTTCGTGAGGGGCTAAGTGACGCTCAGTGTCGCGCCATTTTTCTACAAGAGTGTATCTTCCAGTGCGACCTGAAAACAACACAGTATAGCACATTTACATTTACGTGACAACTGCTGCTAGAAAAAAAATCTCTAAAACAAAGTCATAGAAATGCAGTCGTGATGTGATCAACATACACCAAACATCAGGGGTGTCAAACTCAAATACACAGTGGGCCAAAATTCAAAACTGGAACAAAGTCGCAGGCTAACATTAATATTTATTGAAATATATTTATTCCTCCAGATATAAGAATGAATCTTTTCTTATGGACTCAAACACGTTTTGCTGAAAAACTGAATATGGAACAAGCAAAGCTTAATAATAAACAATATATATATTAGCTGTATAATACCAGTAGGCCAGCTCTAATAGTAATTTGGTATGGCTTCGCGGGCCAAATGTAATTAGGTTGCGGGCCAAATTTGGCCCGCGGGCCAGAGTTTGACACCTATGCCAAACATTAACTAAGAAAACTTGGGTCCTAATATTCAACTGGATGTTGAGACGACAAAGTCTGAAAGATGTGCGTCTAGCATTCAAACTCCAGAGATCCCATTCCGATCAGGTATCTGTGGGAAATGCTGGAAAAACTACCTAAAGACCTGCCACCAGCAAACCAGTGCCAAGAGTCCCACTTTCACACCATATAATAATCAGGCCCCATCTTATCTTAATGACCTTGTAGTACCATATCACCCTATTAGAGCACTTCGCTCCCGCTCTGCAGAACTACTTGTTGTTCCTAGAGTATTTAAAAGTAGAATGGGAGGGAGAGCCTTCAGTTTTCAGGCCCCTCTTCTGTGGAACCAGCTTCCAGTTTGGATTCGGGAGACAGACACTATCTCTACTTTTAAGATTAGGCTTAAAACTTTCCTTTTTGCTAAAGCATATAGTTAGGGCTGGACCAGGTGACCCTGAATCCTCCCTTAGTTATGCTGCAATAGATGTAGGCTGCCGGGGGATTCCCATGATGCATTGAGTTTTTCCTTTCCAGTCACCTTTCTCACTCACTATGTATTAACAGACCTCTCTGTGTTGAATCATATCTGTTATTAATCTCTGTCTCTCTTCCACAGCATGTCTTTTATCCTGTCTTCCTTCTCTCACCCCAACCGGTCGCAGCAGATGGCCCCGCCCCTCCCTGAGCCTGGTTCTGTTGGAGGTTTCTTCCTGTTAAAAGGGAGTTTTTCCTTCCCACTGTCGCCAAAGTGCTGCTCATAGGGGGTCATATGATTGTTGGGTTTTTCTCTGTATCTATGAAGCGCCTTGAGGCGACTTTTGTTGTGATTTGGCGCTATATAAATAAAATTGAATTGAATTGAATTGAATATTCTGGCAGGACAAGGGAGACCTACAAATATTATGCAAGTGGTTTTAATTGATTGGTGTTTACAATCTTTCCAACCTTTAAACCATTAGCACACACAGATTAGAATGATGACCTCATTGCAATGATTTTTCTGGTTGCATAAACAATACCAGTTAACAATTTCACCCAGCTTATTTACATGGTTTCTGAAACACCTTATAGTGGTTTTTATAACTGCAGTAAGAGCATTGAGTCTCACACTATAGAGTCTGAACATAGTGTAAAAATACTGTCTGGAATACAGAACATTCAGCCTAAACAGGATGTGAGCTGCACAGATCTGCATTGTTGGGGTGTTATTAAGCGATTTCAGCTCAATGAGCAATCCTTTCACAGTACATTTTATTCAACGATTATAACAAAGAAACTGCTTTCTGCCGTTTAGGGAAAACGTAGACGCAACACTTAGTAGTAGAGTGCAGACAGAAAAGGTTTAAGTACCAGATCAATACTGATGTCTGATCACTTAACATGGCATTAAAAAGCAAAGGAGGGGGCTCAGAAGTGCTGCTTTCTCAGTTTGGCAGGAGACTGAGGGATGAGTCAGACTTTCCTTCCTCCTCCCCCTCCTCCTCCTACCCTGGGCTTTGTGGAAAGTGATGTCAATACAGTATGCTCAAGTGTCCCTGTTCTTGCAGGAGCCATATGGAAAGAGAGAGTAGGGTGTTGAGATCTAAGGAAGTACCAATGAAGCCTACGACCCACTACATCTCTGCAGGGACTTAGCATGGAGGCAGGAGAGTCTGTTTTTCACTTCATTAGGACTTACTCGGCATTTAGGGGATTTAAACCAAGATTAAAGCTTTGTGGGTTGGCTAACGCATAAAAATACACTTGATGAAAGTTACTGTCTGTTCAGTGTTTGTGGTATTAAAAAAAATAATTGTAAACTATTCAAGCATTGGGCCAACATGTATAAGAAAAATAATTTATTAATATTAGCCAATTATCAGTGTCTTTTTACAGCAGGTGTAACCTTTCATGTTTTCACGATGACATTTTTGTGCAGAAATCAGTTACTTACTGATGCATGACAATACTAATACATTCACACTACTTGAATCAAGAGATGCAAGACAGTTCTTGAATTTCGAATGACCTTCTTTAGGTGTGCTTATTGTAGCTTTCATAAAATAGGGATTATTTACCTATGGCCTGTGCCAGAGCAATCACCACTTCCTGGCAGGTGGTTGCCTCAGTGACCCCACAGACAACCCTCTGGACTCCATCCACCCATACTTTGAGCTCCATGCTGGGTCAGAAGCAAGGGGGCCGGGTGCTGCGTGCTGGCCCCAACATTACTGAAGGTGGCAATGGCAGGGCAGCGGAAGCCCCTCTGATTAATTCGCTGTGGAGAGAACAAGGGGAAACAGGAAGTCTTTAGTCTGCATGTACTCAAGGCCAAAGGTGTATACTTCCTACTTGTTAACAAGAACCCAGTTGAGAAGGGAAAAATAATAATGTGGAGGTAGAGTGGCTATTTTCGCAGTAGGTTAAGGTAAGAAATAATCCAGTGAGAGTGACTCAAAGAGGCTGGCATGCCAGGGCCAGCTGGCCATAACGCTGTTGTTTTGTTCTTCTCTATGAATAGGTACATGTCTGTTGGGGGTGCAGGAAGAGAGTGCCAGGAGACATTCCCAAGGCCAGTTCCTGCTTTTGTACAGCTGCGACGAAAGAAAGATTAACTCAGTTACGCAGGGTGGACAGAAACAGAGAAGGAATGTAAACGTAATTTAAAACAAAGGAAAGAAAGAATCACAACACAGGGGAGTAGAGATACGTTTTGGATGTGTGCTCACGGTTCTGTAAAATGCCCGTGGCATGTCTATCGTATTGACAGAATCCCGTATTCTCCACTGTGGAACAATACAGCAAAATACAAGAAAAGATGTATCCTCGTGAAGTTTAATATTAACATTGACTGATTTATACCAACAGCTATGTGGCTATGCCTATGAAAGCTGGTTACTTACACAAAGATGTAAATAACCAGTGACAAAACACCGCACACGAAACAAGAATCTACACGGAGGCATCCGTCGACATGCACTTCAAGGACAGCGACCGAATGAATGCATACTTTCTCTGCAGACCTGTATCACTCTCCATGAATCTAACCTTCAATGCACCTACACGACTGTGTCAAAAGGTTCTTTTGTTCACCCCCCCGCCCGCCCCCGCCGTTAAACCTCCTGTACGCCCCACATATCTCCTGTCCACAACCACAAAGTCACCATCGCCAATTGTTTTTCTAAATATGGTCAAGACGTTGTGCAGTGCTACAAGCTATGGTATGCAAGAATAGAGAAACAGAAGTAGACTTCTTAATAATATTTACTGTTTTAAAAGATGGTCCACAAAGCCTATCAGAAATTTAAGTTGATATTTTTAAAATGATCGTTTTTAGAAATTTAAAAACAGCCAAAGTGTTGGATTAAAAAATAAATAAATCTTTTAATCCTCCAGTTTTCATAATACTGACTGAAGAATTTTGTACCTATCTGCAATACAAAAAGCAGAAAAGCAGAAAAGCAAAAACCCTAGTTTCAATGCAGTGTGTGTTATGTATGTATGTGCACTAGTGTCATCTAGTTTCAGTCTATTCTTGGCACATTATGCTTGTAAAGTGCTATTATCCGTCTTTAAAACGGAATCTAAATGGCATTACATGCTTGAAGGACGTAGAGGAACATGAATAACGGGCAACACATGCAGACGCTTAGATTTTTCTGCCATCACTCAAAGACCTTTTTCCAGGGGGGCGTAGAAACAGTAACAGGCACTGATTAGGTCTTGATGCAAAGCAGTCATAGTGGAGTAGCCAGAGGTGATCAGCCATTCTGATTGGAAGAAAAAAAGAAAAAAAAACTATAGCAACACTTCCAGACTAATGGCATCTGGCTGAAAGGGATTTTAAAAAGACCACTGCATGGAACACTTTGTATTTCACTGGCATTAGAAATATCTGCTGGCTGATTCAGGGCTTCTTCTTTGCAAAAGCTCTATAAGACTCAGAGGGGAATTTACAAATGTCACTCGGTTTAGTCCAGGCTTGCAACATTTGTATTCATTACCATTAACCCAGAAAACCCAACTGATGATACAGGCACAGCGGTGCGGGGCAGAGTGCCATCCTGAGCCCTGCAAGCTCCATTCCTCTGGCCAGTCAAAGCCACAGCCTGGGGAGATGCCCGCCTGCTGATTTGGGCAGCTTGTGTTTTGCCAGAGAAGCATTTCACAAGACAGAGAAACACTCGAATTTCTGCAAATTCTGCTTAAGCGCATTTGAGCCACGATCAGCTGCATAAAAAAAAACATCAACCCCAAATGACTTTAGTGACTGCTCACATTTGTCTCGCTCTGGTATTGGTTAAGTACCACTGACTGATGACGAAGTCTTCTTTGAGTGGTGAGGTGTACGAGCAGAAATGAGCAGCCTGCCTGGCCGGCTGCTGATGACACTTCTCCAGACCTACAGGAGCACACCAAGCTGGCAGGGAAAAGGCTTCTACTGGCTGCTGCTGTAAACAAGCTACCATATGCTCCTGTGGGTGTTTCAGCACAACCAACACATTTCAGTAACATACAGTACGCAGAAATACTGTAGGAGTTTCAATGTTAGAGCTTAAATACGGAACTGCGTCTTGGAATTACAGTCTGTCAGCCATCGCGATCTGGCAGGTGTATTTTATCAGTATGCTGAACAAGGGGACATCAAAGCCAGTGTGCTTCACCAAGGAAAAGGCCTGTAAAGCAGCAAAAACAAAACAAAACACAAGACTATAAAATAAAATGTTTCTTATAAAATTCCAGTTCCTGTCTATATTTGCTAACCATTGTTCAACAAGGTGGTAAACAATGCTACTAGCAGAGGTTCAGGCATTGCAATATTACTGGAATTTGCATTCAGCATCTTTATTAATAAAGATTTATAGCAGAAGCCTTCTGACATTTAAACCTCCCCCACACTGCTGTTAACTAAACACAATAGGATCCTTCTTATAGACTGGAGCAACAAAAGTCTTCTCTAAGCCTTCCAGCCTATTACTTACCAAACTTTAATTCAAATTGCACACCCTGCGGGGTAGCATGTAATTACTAGCAATTTATACTCTGCTGTAATTGGTGACAGACCTGTTGTGAAATAGATCTCTGTGAGCAGCCAGAGACAGATGATGGTTTTATTGTGGAGGCGACTGGGTTGGAACAAACTGGAGTAATCTACTGCTTCCCTTTTAGTCAAGCGCTACAGCTACATAAACAAGTATAATCCCTGGCCTTAAATCACTTGTGTGAGGCAAAAGTTTTTAATTAATGTAAGACACGCTGATATCATGGAACAATTGTGGCTAAAAGTTATCCATCTTGCACTGATGACCAGATAAAGAAGTTCGTGATCACAGATATGCCATCCTAGAGTGTGTACAATGTCCTGTGCAACTGTAAACATCACAGAGTATGGTAAGGACCAGAGAAAAGCCTTGATCCTGGAGAGTGGAAACTGATAACATACAGGGTATGCATTCCTGGGCTGTGAGAATCCAATAGGCCGTGACTAAAAGATAAGAAAGCTATGGGGTCCTTTGCATAGTGATACTGGTGGCTATGGAAAATACAACAGTAGGTAATGGCACCTACAATAATAATAATTACAAGGTCAGAAAAAATGCGTTTGCAAGGCTCAAACTGAGGATTCCCAATTGACGGTTGTTGTCCATTTATTGCACCAATACTAAATCCGCTGAAAACGTAGCAGAAGATAATGGATTGCATTCAACATACTTATTACATGTGAAGCTTTTTAAATGTGTGTGCCTTAAGTAAATGCCCCAAACCACCAAAGTAACCCCAAAAATAAGGACAAAAAAGTTTCCAGCACTTCCTCAGAATTTGTGTTTTCGCTCTGAAGATAGGAGAGTTTGGGATTAAACCCCCATCCAGTTAGGCTACACCCAGCACCCACAGCTCTTGGGATGTCTCCAGTGGCCCCTTGCCCTGGAGCTACTCCTCTCTCTTTTTTTTCTGTCTGGTTGATATTAAACTATTAAGCGCTGAAGCAACCTCCCCCATTTGGGAGGTCAGTGCTGGCAGAATCTGGAACATCTGGACAGCACGTTCAGCCAGCAATAATGCCGCCTTTGTTCCCTTGCCATATTCTCTGCTCACTAGCCAGCTTTAAAGAGCCAGAGGGCCAAGCAGCAGGCTCCTGCAGCAGGGCAGCACAGCGGCGGCTCAGCGGGGCAACCAGAGGCCTTTGGCCAATTTCTTTTACATGTTACTGTGGTTTGCAAAGCTGCAGCTGTGAGTCAAACTGTTGCGTGTGCGTTTATAGAACTCAAATGGTTTTTACAGGAGCAACTGAAGTGGCAGCCACGAAAAAATGTGCCAATTATATATATTTTTTCCAGTCTGTAGGTGGTTGTTTTCAGCCTGGTCTTTATGGTTCTTTACAGAATGCAGAAAAGACCACCAAATGACTCGATTTCGCTACCAAACCCAAGTAATGCTCCAAGGCTGCAGAGAATAGGACATTGTGCAAGTGCAACAACTCTACAGGTTGGTTCTGCTGCACTTGGTGTGTGTGTGTCAATGTGGTTAAAGCACTGGAGCTTTAGACAGAATAAACCAAGTGGCTCTATATGCAGATTATTAAATTATTAAACATGCATACATACTTTTGAGACCATACGAGCTTGACATATTTGCAGAAGAAGCTGCAGCTTACCCGATATTGTGGAAAAACCCGGGGCAAGCCAACACAAAACGGGCAAACATGAGTCAGATGATTGTAACTGACAATATTTCTAAAATTCACGTGAAAGAACGCAAGGAGCATTGTGAGCTGAAACACCTCAAAAACAAGCACCTTCTAGCTGCTTGTGTAGCTCGAGCTGTAGTTGGTGTTGAGTGGGAGGAAGCCGGAGAAATGGCGATAGTGGGCTGTAGTGGGTCCTGAGCAGCCCAACTAAATTCTACTACAGAAATGTTTCCGTTATCTCCGCCTTGCACGCAACTACAGCGGGCTCAGCTGCGGCGCAATCTGCGAATAATCAACGTTGCGTAACGGTCTTACCTTTGCTGGATTAAAGTTAGTCCTTCCTGTCCGGACTGAAGTTTAGAGGGAAAACACAGGTAGAGGAGAGAATTCCGCAAAATTCGTCCTCCTTTTTCAGCATTGCCCAGTAAATCACTACCAACGAACTGCGACAAAGTCACGTTTCGAAAACAGAAAAAAAAAACAGAGGCTAAGGAAACCCACCGAAAACAGATGAACTGACGCTTCAATCCGCGGTCCGAAAGTTTGTGTCAGTCCTCTCCAGGCACACAGTCTTTTGCGGTCTCACCAATAAGCTGCGGAAAAAGCCCCTCTCCCCCGTTTCATTACTCCTGCTGGTAAATACATCGCATTGGAACTGGGACGCACCGCAAGGCATTGTGGACTGTTTTAAAGCTGCAATACACTGTGAGGGGGAGGATGACTTCCAGCCAACTTTTACAGATCCGCAGACTTTTTAAAAGAAGAAGAAAAATACCATGCAGGGTTTTCTTACATAAGGAAATACTGGGTCGCGTAGGCTGTGACTGAAAATCTGCCCGTGAGAGAGCGAAAAAGCTTTGAACTACAGTTAGACTGCACCAAAAGAGTGAAAATAGACATTTAAATACCATCGTGTTTCACTTCCAGTTCTGTTGACACCATAAAGGCAAGCTCACATAAAGAGCTGATAAATCAACATTGTATCATCTAACTGAAAAAAGGTCAAATTGGTGCTCTGAACACTTTTTTTCAAACAACATCATTTCCACTGTCAAATATTCATATTAGAAATCACGTGAATGAATTTGTAGGCTGTATTTACATTCCCTCAGTTTCTTGCAAATACACAGCATGCAGATGCATTCAAACTGATGCAAATGATGAAGATGAGCCTACAGCAGTGAGACCACGTATAAACGGAGGCTTAGTGCCCTCTTGTGACAAAACAGACTTTCCTCTTAAATTCTTAAGGACAGAGAAGTGGTGCAATCAGTGGTTTAAGTGCTCTTAACCAACACGTCTGGTGAGGTTTACATTACTTCATCAGAGGTTTGGTATAAATCTATACATTTTTATTTTACTGATGTGCATAATCGCTTTTGTAATAACCAATTTGATCTTTGCCAAATTGCTTTCAAAACTAAAGCACAGCGGAGTGGAGTGTGTCAGTAAGTTATGCCTAAATCAAATACAGTTTCATTAGTGTTACTGGTTACACTTGTGGTTTCCTGTTAACACATCCTATAATGTCTAATATAAATATATAAAAAGGTCTGTTAGATCATTTTCAACATATATTGTGATCTTTAAAATATATATTTAGTCACCTTATATTCTTGGATTATTGTACACAAGCTTTTTATTCTACATTAGCTGTCTCTTCATTGGATATATCACCAGCTGCACAAGGCAACCCTATGATCAATGGCTAGGTGCTAAAATTCTGATATGCACTTGGGTACTTTGACTGTAGGACCAACATATAGGATACTGATCTAAAAAGTTATGGAACACTTTTTGTTGTTATTTTTTCTTAATCCAGCCCTGGAAGTGTTGATGGTTTTGTTCTCAGAAATGAGACACTACATGTGGAGGTCAGCGGTAGTTCAGGTGGTAGAGCAGACCATCTACCAATCAGAAGGGCGCTTGGTTGATCCCTGGCTCTTCTAGTCCATGTGTTGAGATATCCTTGTATCAGTTGGACTGTGTGTGTGTGTGACTGTTAGACAAGAACTCCTTAGTCATATATAAAAGTGAGGTGTGAACGAGACTTAAGTAAAAAGTGCTTTGAGTGCTCAAATCGAAATTTCCTCAAAATGTTCAAACAATGAGTAAAATGTGTCATAGCACAGAAGCTTCTTTAATGTGCAGTTAAATACTCGGAGAGTGGCTCATTGGTTTTTGTAGTTTTGCCCTTGTGTGACACCACTGTAGAATCTAAATCAAACAATCGAGATGTGACTTGAGTACAGTTTTTAGCTTAGCAAAAAAAAAGACCAACTATTGAAGAATTAACCCTCTCAAGGCAGGCGTTGCCGATTTGCAACAGTTGAAAACTAACAACCTGATTACCCCACATACATATTTTATGAGTTTTCTTTACTCGGAAGTACCACTGCAGGACTTGGTTGTGCATTAGAAACAAAAAGTTTAATTTGAGCCTGAGAGGGTTAAAGCATTTCATTTTCTGAGGCTTAGATGTAATATGACAATTGTTCACCAAAATTAAAAAATTTGTATCTTTGTCCAAAAACTTATGGACGTGATTTTACTGATGAACATGTGGCTGGAACATGCCTGTCACTGTGGAAATTACTTTTTGTCCAAAATTTGCTTTCATGTCTGCAAATAACAGTGCCTTTGATATGTGTAGTTCAATGGTGATACGACGGTTAACTATAGTTAGAGTTTCGTTGGTAGATAGGAGGGTTTGGGTTTTTTTTGTTGTTGTTGTTCAATTAACATTTGAACCGTGTATGACTTTGAAAAGAGGGAACTTGAGAGTTCCCTCTTTTAACTACTTCCTTAGTTTTACACACTGTATATTTTTTTTGAGATGTAGATACAATGCAGCATTTTCTCTGACACTAATGTAAAATTCCAGGCACAGATTATGATAATTACTGTTATTTGCTCACAGTATAATGAATGATGCGACCTTAATACATTTGAGCATTTGATTATAGTCTATTTCAGCTGTAAAGTTACCTCTTACTTGTACCTCTCTGACCTGGCATCTTTTAAAGTAATAAAAAAGTGATTCAAAATTGAAAAAGTGATTCAGATATTCTCAATTTACACATTTGTTTCACAGATGATCTCTAAATCCAGCAGCACATGGAATTGAGAGCTCAATAGTGCCCTCTAGCGTGTCTGTTGTACAATGTGAAAGCAACGCATTGCGTTTTAAAAACAACATCATATTATTTTACGGTACAAGAACGTATTAAGTTTGCTGCATGTTATTTATGTGCGTTATGTTATTAGTATAAGGTCCCAGACAGAATCCACTAAAACAACATTTCTGATACAATGGGCAATAATCCTCATGACTAAAAGAGAAAACAAACAAACAAAACAAAACAAGAAACAAACAAAAACATGCTATATGCTGTTCTTTCCTTTTATCCTTAAACATAAGTTTGGGTTTTGTGTCCGTCTTTTGTTACGAACGCCTGCACATACAGTGCGCAGGAGGAACCCTTGTGAACACGTAGGAAAACTGACAAGGGATTGCCAAATCATTTTCCTGCCTGGGAATGACGTCCCTCCTGCACATTCCAGTTATATTTAGAGCCTATAAATAGGCTCGTGGAGTGCCCCCTAGGCTTTGTTGACTGCAGGCAGCAGCAGTCAGAGCACAAGTCCTACAAATTGTAACCTTTGTGGGTATATCAATGAAATCATTAATCATTTCAATCATTAAAGTATTGATATGAACTCCTCACTCTGGTTAAAAAAATAATAATAATTTTAAAAACATACATATGTGAATTAAAAAAGACAGGTAACATTTCCACTACTAGTAGAATAATCAGTGCTTATATAAATCTAGTCATAAATGAAAGCTGTGTAAAAGAGCCGCAATGCGCACACAAATGACAAAGTACAGTGTATTACAACTCATATTGCGACACATACACACATCGAGAGATAAATGCCCCAGACCGGTTGAAATCCTGCTATGGTTTATGGGTAAAAGTACGCCTGGTATCCGCCCATATACGCGTAAAGCAGGCCAGACGGAGCAGCTAGGCCGGGGCGCTGGATCAAATGGAAAGTTCAATCGATTAATTTGCTCACTTTTTCGCATGTTCTCTCTTGCTTGTGAACCGACGACAGATCAACTTAAATGCGGGAGTTTTGGTGAGAAATAGGAAATGCAGAGATCGTGTGAAACGAGAGGAATATCAGCTTGACTCGGTCGCTACTTCGGACGCGGAACTCCACTCAGTAAAAGGTAAAACAAATGGAGGAGATTATTACATGTTGGGCCCCCTTTCCTTTTTTTGTAGTGCTTGTCGAAACATTGTTTTCACTAATGTAGTTAGTCTTTCACCGTGCCCGCTATCTAAACACGAAGCAACACCGCTATAGTGGTATTATACATTTTCGGTCTTTTGAACTTAACTACGCCCAATTGTTAACCTACAGTCTGGCCCTGCAACGCAGACCTGTGAGCTAGCTTATCAATGGCGGCTTCAAAATCTGGCACCCTTCCCCTTTGAATGAATGATAACGACTGTGTCGGGGTAGGCTGTGCAGCCAGTGCTCCTTTTAATGAATTACATTTTTATAATTCGTTAAGTTAGCTGATGTGGTCTCATGGTGAGTTTACTTTCGAGGCTGTTGGCGAGCTCCAATGCTAAGCTTGCTAGCAGCACAGCAGCCTGGTGCTCAGACGGTTTCACACAGCCTTTCTGGTAACCCTGTAGCCGCAAAGCGGTGAATTTAAATCCAAATCCCCGTTGACTTTTAAGTATGCTTCTGATGTTTCTACCTGTTGAAGCATGATAGGTGGTCTTTCATTGAAAAGCTAAATCACGTAGCCGGCTAACCGTTCCAAACTAGCATAACGATATGTTTGCTAATAAATATCGACAAGTCTTCTTGTGTAATAGGTGATTTTTTTCTCCCGCAGTGATATTCAGTTCAGTGGGTTTTTTTCCCCTTCTTCCTCTATTGGGAATGTCCTTGATTTCAGGAATGTCAACATAAAGGTGGATGCACTGCACGCCATTAATGGGTTCAGTTTAAGGCAAGCTACAGCCACGAGTGGCACACTCCTATCTTAAGGAAATAAGGTGTCCATCGACCTTCCACAGCTTCAAAACTTTGCCACAGTTTGAAGCAGATATCTTTCACTGTATTAAAAAAATAAATAAACTAAAAAAATCTCAGTCCTTAAAACGCAAATTATATTTTCTTACTGGAGTACAAGAGCTACATTCCTTATTTTTAAATTGTTGTTTGTTGCTTGACAGCTTGCTGTATTACAAAGTGACAGCATAGACATAGAGACGTGAAAGCCATGTGGCACACACAGAAGAATCGCCATTGACACTGGAATTGGTCTTATCTGTTCAGGTTAAAGATGAGGTTGTTTCTTTACAGACAGCGTCCTCATCAATGACATGTGTAAATCACTAGATGAAATAATAGGGGACAATTTTATAAAGAAAAGTGTTGTGAGCACAAACCAGTTTATTAGTAGTTTGGCAAATGCATAGCATTCTAGACATAGCAATAATATTTAGTGGCACTCCTCCCTGACTGCAGGCTCGGCTGGCTGTGCTGTAGCCTCTGAAAAGACCAGCAACTACTATTGATGTGTTCCGCTCCACACAGCAGACAGACAGCAGAGACCCTCCCAGTTGCCTGTCAATTTTGGAGCCTTAATGTAATGTCATGGATTTCTGCCTGGGGTTGGCGTCTGTTGTGGAGCTGTCACTCAGAAAACACTACTGAATTTAGACATTTAATTATATATACGCATAATCTCATCTTTATGCATTTTATTTCACGTTTGATGTTTCTGACAATTTTCAGAGGCAGCAATTTCAATTGATTATTTAAAGAATATTTGATAATATAGCAGCTTTTTGTGAATCCATTTGGGTTTTTTCTGTTTATACCCTCCATTTGCATACAAACACATGCAGATTAACCAGCTATTGTGTTTGTGGCAAGCTTCTTCTACAAGCCTCTTGGTTAATACTAAAATGAGCATTTTCTCTGTGAAAAGCAAACTAAACTTGGGTGTGAAATCTAATTTCCCAGTGATTCAGGTGTGTTATTAAAAGAATAGCTGAGGGCGAGTTGAGTTACTCACTGGAAGTGGTGTTCATATATTAATATCTTCTCATTCTGCCAGTCCTGAGTGTGCCGATTTCCAGTAAACAAACGGGTTGTTGTACAGAAATGACAAGGTGTGAATGCGATTAGATTGTAAAATTGTTTTAAGTGGAAAATGTGCACCAGATAAACTAATACTTTCCATTTGACTTTCACTGAAGATAATCATATAATGAGATTGTATTTTTGTTTTATTTAACTTACAGGTGAATCATGACAGAATATAAACTGGTTGTGGTGGGAGCTGGTGGCGTTGGCAAAAGCGCACTTACCATTCAGCTCATCCAGAATCACTTCGTGGATGAATATGACCCCACCATTGAGGTAAAGGAAAAATATAGAATGTTTCTGTTCTTGTGTCTTTGTGTATGTGTCGACATATAAAAGGGGGCAGCACAAGTTGTAAGTCCTGTTTTTTATATATGTGTGTATATATTCACAAAAATGAGTTACAACAGGTTTTACTGGTTTAAGCTTTAAAGAGAGACTCCAAACAGGTTTTCTAGAACTTTCAATGGATGTCTTCCTGCCTGAGCTCTCAAAAGGCCAGTGATCAAACAAAGTCCCATCATGATTTCAATCAATTATTGATTTCTTGCTGGAGGTTAGACCCTTGATATAGATTAAATAGAAGATAGCATCCAAAGGTATGGCTGTTCACTGGAGCAAAGAGTAATTATTTGTGTTAGATGGGATTGAGTGTAGTTATCAGTGTAATAAAAAGCGATATCGGTAAATCACACTCAGCCAACACATTTAGAGTAACTTAAATAATCTATTTAAAAATTATTAAATAAGATATCATCTCATTGTATTACTATTGTATTATATCTCTTAAAACCACTAAATTCCACGATTCTCATGTGATTTGCTTCCAGGACTCTTACAGAAAGCAGGTAGTCATTGACGGAGAGACATGTCTACTGGACATCCTGGACACAGCAGGTCAGGAGGAGTACAGCGCCATGAGGGATCAATACATGAGGACAGGGGAGGGTTTCCTCTGTGTCTTTGCCATCAACAACACCAAGTCCTTTGAAGACATTCACCACTATAGGTGAGCTAGGGGAGAAATTGCCTCATGTCTTTGTAACCAGTATGTAGTAGTTTACTTAAAACTAAGAAATAACATGCTGTATTTTGAAGTCACTAAAGTGTATATATAAAAATGTATATTTTTTATATATATGGGGTGCAATGACACACAAAATTCATGGTTCGGTTCGATACTTTGGTGTCACGGTTCGATATTTTTTCGATACAAAAAAATGTTCATGCCTTTTTAATTTATCATTTATTAAAATGATAAATATATATTTTAACTCAAAAGTACAGTTTTTAAATTTAATGTTGCTGAAACAACAAAATAAAAAAAATAAATCTATCTGATCGAGAAATCACTCATCTTTGGAAAAGAGAGTTTATTACAGAGAAATGGCTCTTTCCAAAATAAAAGCTATAGTATACGCTTCTTCTGGGCTATATTCTCAGCAGCATATTAAACATATCAGGTCCCCATAAGGAGAATCATGTGCTAACGGCTGTCTAAATGACTCGGGTAAAGTTTGTAGCATGCGTGCTTGTTGTTTTTGCCTGCTTCCACTTGTCTTTGCACTAGGATGATGTCGGAGTAAATGTGCATTCATATTCGTTGTGTTCCCACTAGTGCTGTCAGCGTTAATCTCGTTAAAATGACATTAACACCATAACGCGGCAAATCTCCGTTAAAAAGTTACCGCGGATTGCTCCGTGCGTGGGGCTGGACGACGTCAACACGTTAACAAGCTAACTGCGCTAACGCACTAGTTCCCACAAATTGAACATTGCGTGGCACATCCGACATACTGTTTTACTTTTGTCCATGACGCGCTTACCTTCAGGGTCATGCTTCACATGAAAACCAAGATAGTTCCAAACGCCAGATCTGAATGAGGGTGGGGGAGGTTCAGTTTCGGGTAGCGTTGAGGCAGTTGCCATGTTGCAAGGAGCTTAGCTTCTGTCTCGCTGGCTTGCGCTGCGCTCAGTGGATCTGCACTCGACAGTGCAGCCTAGGCGGAGTAGTCGAACGCAGATCCACTGAGCGCTCAACACAGACAGCACCGTCAGAAGAAAAGTTGATAAAATAAATAAAAAATGTTGTATTGTTCGATACATATGCGTACCGAACCGAAAGCACTGTATCGAACGGTTCAATATCGATACGAGTATCGTTGCACCATATATATATTTATATTTATATTTTTTGTAACTGTAGCAAACCCCCCCCCCCCCCCTACTTATTGATATACTAAAATATTGTAAATATGGGATCTTCTATTAAATTGTAAAAAAAACAAAAACACTGTAGGAATTACAACTACAGCAGAATATGTGTGTATCAGTGTTCTGTAAGGGGCTGAGCTTAAGTCATTAATGTTCTTGTTTCTGAAAACTACAGCAACACTTGTAGTTTATAGAAAGTCATTCTGTACACTACAAGTGTTTTGTGTGTTCAGTGTGGTTTGTTTGTACAGTGTTTTCTAACATCGTATTACGTAGCCAATGGAGTACTAAACAAGTAAAATGAAACTAAAACTGCAATTCTGTTCTGGCTGTGAATGTGTAGAGAACAGATTAAGCGGGTGAAGGACTCTGAGGACGTCCCCATGGTGCTGGTGGGGAACAAGTGTGACCTCCCGTCCCGGACAGTGGACACAAAGCAGGCTCAGGACTTAGCACGTAGCTACGGCATTCCCTTTATTGAGACCTCAGCCAAAACCAGACAGGTGAGAATCCCAACAACACACTGGGTGTTGTCCTCAAGACTCAAAGTGGCTCATTTGTCAACTCTGTCACTAAACTGTTGTGGGATTGCACTGGAGGTATGGAGAGCATGTTAAATGGTGTGGAGGTGCATGTGGTCTCAGGGTTATTGGTCGTTTTGTCATTTCCATAAATGTTCCTTTCGTATCAAATTTTGTTTTTTTCAGAAAAGGTAAGCTAATGGTAATTTTGGTAACACAGCTGGATGATTTTGGGAAATGGATCACAAGAATGTGATTGAATCATGAGGGATTATCGATTTGTGTTGCTATCTCTGTTGGTCTTTTTTTTTTTTTTTGTCTCAGGTAACACGCTGTGCATCATTAAATCTTTTTTGGTTAATTTAAATTTAATGGGTGACAATGTAATCATTGCATGCTGCTTTGTCACGGATATGTGAATTAAATCATTATTAGCCCACCTGCAAAGGATCCTGCTTTATAAATAATCAGCAAATCGGTGTCAGGGACTCTGCATGAAAGGGCAAAGTGTCGGAAATTAATCAGAGGGTTAATGATTCTGCTTACTGGTTGCTGTATCTGGGGTTTTGGAAGATTTGCTGTGATATCAGTGGTGTGTGTGTTGTGGGCATGGCTTTAGGTAGCAGACTGGCTATTGGAGTGATCTGTAAGCGCATTTTAGTGTTCTCTGATCTGGGGTGAATCATAGTTCCTTTTGGTGCAGGGAAGTTCAGTGTCCACACAGTGCTGCTTCTATTAGACCCGGCACTATTACATTTATTTGAAGCCACTCATGGCTACTCAACTCTTAAATAATTTAATCTTCTTTGGAAATGCACAATGGGCACAATATACAATTTTAAAATGATACCAAACAAATACTGTTACCACTCGCCCACTGCAAGCTTGGAAGGTGTCTGTTTTTAAAACGTCATGCAGTTTTGGAACTTGCACACGTTACATGAATAACGAAGGAGGTTTTGGACACACCAACACAGTCCTCGCTCACGGCCTACCCTGCTTGCCGCATCCCCCCCCCCCCCCCCCCCCCCCCCCCTTTCATCTTAAAAAATAAAGTTTTAGAGAAGCATTTAAGCTTGTTCATGCAGGAAGTAATGGTAACTCCATTTCAGATTCCCAAATGCATCTGCTAAGAATGAGACTTTCACTGAATCATCTAAAATTGGCTGTGGTGCAGAGGCGGATAATTAAATTAAAAAAATAAACTAAATTAAAATCTGGTGGCTTGAGCTTTGCTTTTTTTATTTTTTTAATTTTTAATTTATTTTTTGGTAATGCAAATATATTCATATTGTGACATTTCTATTATGACAAAACTCAACTGGCCTCCATCCAGCAATGCATTCCCTGACCACACCTGCCTTTGTACTGCACCCCTATGTTTGATGTTCAGGTCACACCTGTAAAGTTTAACTGCGTCTTACATAGTTGTAAAGGTATCATATTCATAACAATCTGTCCACAAGCAGATATAAAACCACAAGCTAAAGCAAAGAGAGCCGCCTTGTCTTAGTCCTCACTACAGTAGATGTCTCAGGGATCTTATTTACCATCACAGAACACTTGCATACATGTACTCAGAAGGTGAAAATAAGAGCAGCCACACTGGTAATCAAAATTCTGAACCACTCCTGCACCATATTACACCTCTCCACTGTCTGTTTACAGTTGTGGTCAGAAGTTTACACAAACTCAACAAATTCTGCCAAGAAGGGTGGTCAGCAATCCAGCCAGAACTATGCCAGAAGCGTGTTGATGGCTGGTGTCTGGTTGAGGTGCAACTCAAGGGACATTTAGCCAAATATTAGTGGGGGCGTGTCTTTGTATTTGAGCTTGTGTGGATTAGAGCTAAAATGAACTCCAAGCTCAAGCTTAAAGATGTATGCTGTACAATCAGTTGAAAGAAAAAATTAATGACCCAAAATTATCAGGACATTCATGCCCATGATAAGTGAATTAAAACTTCTGACTACAACTGTATACATATACTCAATGCGTTGCACTTGTTTTGGACTGATGTAACTGAATACACTGCTTTTGTCAGTTTCAATGTGGGTGGAAAAGTAAGGAGACTACAGTGCATCATGGCTTAATAGTAGTCAGGTCAGGCAACATACTGAATCCAAGTATTTTGTTTTCTGAATGACTTAATATTTATTTCCTCTCCTTAAAAACACTCAAATTATCTTTTTAAAGATATGGAGGGGAAAAAAAAAAATCAACATTTATACTCATCCATATCCCAAGATTTTGAAATCAAGTGTTATGCAGAGGATTAGGCAGGGCAAACTTTGCAAGTAGACATGCACCGCCAGTTTGCTTTGCTCCTTCGTATTTGTAGTTTGTAACAAATGCATCCAAACAGTATGTCCTCCCCCCTCCTCTTGTGTATTCCTCAACATTGAGGAAAGTTGTGTTTCATACTGCAGAGAGTGGAAGATGCCTTTTACACTCTGGTACGGGAGATCAGGCTGTACCGGGTCAATAAGATCAGCAAGGAAGAAAAGACTCCGCGCTGTGTCAAGCTTAAAAAGTGTGTTGTGATGTGAAGGGGTAAGTGTATGCAGCCGCACACCCACCAGCTCTGCGTGTGTGTTGTTAGTGGGAATTGTGGTGAAGGAAATGGAAGAAGACACTCAGTGAGGAGCTGGTGCTTCACATGTTCTCAAAGCTAACCTGCTGGTTTCTATTGGGGCTGTGGTGTGAGTCTAACATGAGGCTGAGGCAGCTGATGATTCCTGTCCTTTCAGTGTTTCTGTGTATCATGGTTGATTTTATTGAGTTTGTTTTCACACTGGATTGGTTTACTGAGCCTAAAGAACTTTGATCTATGCAAGCTAGTCTACTTTCACACTGGTGGACATTTGCATTATGCCTTCCTCATATAGGGGTGGGGATTTTTTTTCTCCCCTTATTTCCGTTATGAATGATGACTGTGCTTATTGAGAGATGTCAGAAAAATTGAACGCTGTACGTAGAAAAAGCACGACTGAAGTAACAGTCTGCATAGAGTGAGAAATGTTACAAAAAACCCCCCAAACAAGTGCCTACCTTATTGCTCAACTCGAGCATAAAAACTAACACGGCACCAGGTTTGGGTTTGTTTTCCAACTGTAAAGCTGGGAGTGTGTTTTCTGTCCTGTTTTAATCCAAACACAACTACTGAAATACATTTTCCTATAATGAAAGAAACCTTCTTTCTGCGCTTTGGCAGCCAGACCTTTTCCTTTTAGTCAACCTGGAAAGGGGTCTGCACTTGTGTTCACACAGTCAGATTTCCAGGCTAACCGTTCCTAGATTCAGACTACCAGTGTGAAAGTGTCCTAATGTGGCTGAAATCAGCATGAACAATGGGGTTTTTGGGCTGGTTTAGCCATCATGTGTGATTAGAGGATGTTACTGCAAACATTGGACTGAATCATTTGCTGGAATGTGTTTCTGCGAAGGATGCGCTTTGAGAAAATGGCAGAGATGTGTCGTCAACAAATTGTGTGCGTGTGGTTTTAAGGCAATTTTTCCTGCTGATATAAATCCCTTTTTCTTTACTCTTTGTTTTCCTGCTGTCTTTGTCAAAACCTTAAATTGGCCTCAGGCTCTTTACTCTACTGCTCCTTACAGATTATTGTCACATTTATACACCGTTAAAATGTTTATCACACATTTACGTCAGTGTGCCATTAAAACGACACTTGCTGCATTTCCATGGAGCCTGTTACTCACCAATAATCTGAATAGGATCTTTGTGAGAGAATAAAAGCCTAATTTAAATGCCTCTGTCAGAATAAATTGGCGTATTTATATAAAACAAGCAAACAAAATTTTATTACCCCTTTAAAACTCTTTTTTAAAGGGGTAATTTAAATTTGTTTATTCATTGCTTGTGAGAGCACTTTTCCCAGCGGTGCATCTTTTCCACTGGAACTATATTTTATGAATACTTCAGGTACATACATTTTAAATCCTGTACTGGTGCCAGACTGTGCTGATGACATTGAGAAATGAAGCCCATGTAACTGCAGCCACTGTCTTTGATGTCAGTGGAAGCACCACTGACTTTTATTCTGAAACACACTTTTTATTCAGCATGTCTTAAATGGTTCGAATCGGATTGATCCCTCGAATTGTGTCTCATAAAGAATGTACGCTTAATCAGAAAACGGTGTATTTAAAAGGGACAGACTTTTTATTTGGAGATTTTGATTCACTTTTAGTAGACAAGTTTACACAGTGCAGTCATGAACAAAGCTTCTCAACTCTAACGGTGCACACCCTCTGCTTGTTTTCCAGGGCGTTGACGATGCCTTTTACACGTTAGTGCGAGAAATCCGGAAGCATAAGGAGAAGATGAGCAAGGAGGGCAAAAAGAAGAAAAAGAAGTCCAAGACAAAGTGTACAATTATGTGAATAATGATTCCCTTTTAAGACAAAAAAAAATGCAACTATGTTGAACAGTTCAAGTAATACATTTTGTACATTACACTAAATTATTAGCCTCTTTCTCCATACCCACACAATACTAAACCTGAACTGAATTTTCTGCCTTTTCTTTTTTTTTTTTTTTCTCTCCTTATTTGCTTCTTTGGACACCAATAAGCTTCATTTTCAGTTTAGTGCCAGTTGCCCACAATATGGGTTCAAGAGCCTGATGAATTTAGAATTTTTATTTTTTAAACGGTAATGCTGATTTGGAGCATTTTACAGAGCTGGGAGCCAATTGCATTGCAAATTATGTTTAACAAATTATTCATTAAACCTTGAGTTAATTTTCTCTTTGCTTGAAAGGTCATGTTCTCTAATGACCTTTTTAAAAAGATGGGATGCCAAAGAATGAATTTTCATCCCGCTCACGTAGACAAAATGGATATGAAGAAAGGACCAACAGTCAGCCAGATGAGATCCAATCCCAGCCCCTGTGTTTTGTCCCCGTCTCTAACGACCTCTAGGTATGACTTAGCTATGTCACTGATAAGTATGCATGCAAACTCCTACTCATCTCTGAATGTTTTAACACCTTCATTAGTTATTAATTAATTTGTAATTTGTCTTTTCTTAGTACTGTGTGTTCTTGCCATGAGGTGAGAAAGATTTTTTTTTTTCCTTTTTGCATGAATTATGTCCTAGAAGACATGGGTAAACTGCCTCTGGTCGATGGATTAAACGAAGCCAGCGATAAAGAACTCTGACTCGGACATAAAGTCTAGTTTTTCAGGTTTTTTGAAAGTAGTTTTTTGCTTTTGTTTGGTTTTGTGAGAAATAAATCTGCCATTTTTTTTTTTTTAAAAAGCAGAATTCTAAGCAAGATATATATTTTAAACCCATTTTTGTCTTAATAAGATGGGACTTGCCGCCACATTATGTGGGTCATTTTGTGTTGCCTTTTTTGACTTCGGTTAAAAGTTTCCTGCTTTTCTTTAGGCTAAGATTTGACTGTAGGATTGTTTTGATTCATCCTGACAATAATCATTTCATCAATATATGCTCAAAAACAGCTGTTAACAGCTGTCCTCCTCCTTGTGGACTTCGTATTTGACCGTAATGTTTAGGTTCACTGCATAATTTAATGTTTGTCCAGCAGCAGAACATAAGAGGCCACGGAGGTGTCTTGCGCACTAACTTCTTTGCTTGTGAGCAGCTAGAAAGCAGAACGAATCCTTTACGCAGCTGTCAAGAATATTTGTCTTGGTGTGGAGTCACAGAGGTTGTTCAAAATGTTGTCCAAATAAATTTTCAGATTTTGTTTAGCTTTTCGAAGAGGGTTTTGTTTTTTTTTCTTTCTTCCCTTCTCTCTCCTACTCCTTGGATTCTTTTGCTTGAGTGTTGAAATTGTTTGTTGGCCTGCCTTTCAACAAAAATGACTGTCCAGCAAAATAATTTCTTTTTTTTTTCTCTCATAAAATGTGTTTAGCGTGGCGATGCAACTGGAACGGATGTTTGTAAATGAGGCAATAATTGCCATAAAATTGGTTCTTAGATTAAATCGTCTGACTTTATTACAAAAATAATAAAAAGCCCAGTTTCCTTCTGGGGTCAACCCCAATTTCACCATTTTCCATTGTATTTACAAACTGCTCATCTGGGTTTTTTAAATTTGCCTTTTATCTTTGCATTAGGTGCTACATATAGATGTTGGAAGAGCCGAAACATCATTTATTTTTTCCCCGTGTACTCTAGAGATACACAAAATGCTCTTCTAGGGGAGCGTTGTTATTCCCACAAAAAGTGATGTTTTGCTTTCAGGATTAATGGATTTTGACCGAGTTTATTATTACCTCTTTTCTTTTTTTCTTTCATGAAGTAGATGATAACTGTTGATGCAATTTTTAATTATGGAACCCTCCTGTCCACAATACTGTTTCACAAGTAGTTTTACTGTAATGTTTGAAATGTTCCTCTTCCTTTTAATGGGTGCCAACAGCTGATTTCTGAAATGTATCATTTATACCTGGATCGTATTTTAACAACCTTTGTATAGTTGTGATAATGAGAGGTGCATATTTTGTAAATTGTGCTTCATTTCATTTGTGTCTACATGAATGTTGCTTTAATGGAGTTTCGCTCCGCTCTCTGTATGTGAACAGCGAGTGTGACTGGGGTCCAGGTTTAGGGAAGTGAATGAATGACCACTTTACATCATACCTGTGGTGGGCAATGTAGAGTGGTGATCTAATCTCAAATGAGTCTATTTTGCCATAAATCTCACCACTCCTATTTAATGTGTAATAAAGAACAAAGTAAAGAGGAACCCAACTATTTTTTTTTTTTCTGTTTCCTTCATAACATTAGTTGTTTTTTTTCCCCATCACAGCACAACAAACGGCTGGAGAATAGGAGAACGTAACTGCAGTATTGACACAAATTTGCAGTGATTAAAAATAGGATGCATGTTCATTCTCATTTTGTTCTTCTGATATTTGAAGACTTCGCCTGTCTTCCCAGTAGATGGCACTGTTCACTCAGTTTGAAAAGTATTACAGACGACAAGGAGCAGCTCTGTGAAGGCGCATTTCTCCATCTGCTCGTACTTGCTGTAGAGTCAGCCGTGTTTTACCTGGTACGTTTTAAAGAATATAAAAGCACTAAATATACTAAAATCACAGCACAAATGTTTACTTTTATTCATTTTGAAAAGCATGGACAGAATTAACCTCATGTACTATCATCAGGTTCATTGCGTGCATGAAGTAAGTTGATATATTTTAATATGTATAAACAAAAAACAGAAACGTGTTCTAACAAAGCAAAAGCTCCACACTTGAGGTTTTATTTGGGAGTCGGTCCAGAGTCCTGATTTGATAAGAAAGCTCAGCTTTAAATATACACACGATCACATTTGTCTTGTATCCTTTCTTTGAAATAGCTTGATCTTATTCTCCAGGTGTAACATAATGAGCTCTTAATGTTATTTCATCTGAATGAAACCGGTTCAGTGCAGGCACCTTGACAGGAATCTAATTTTAACTAATTATGTTTGCAAAGTCCAAACAGTTGGTTAAAACCAATTTTAGCTCATTAAATTTGCTAAATCTAAGTATTAAGAATTAGCATTGAATGGTGAATACATTTGCTATTTTTCTGAATGGGACAACATCCATTGTCTCTTAAGGCTCTTAAGTTACATGTTTATAGTATTCATATTGTTACATACAGATCCAAGTTTTTATACAGTGAAAAGCTGCGAGTTGTGATGAACTCTGGTATAGTGATGTTAAAACATGCAGAGCTATTAATCAAAGAAACTTTAAAAATATTTAAATATCTGGTCCTGTCCTGTATCCACATGTGACCTTACATCAGATGTCTTTCAGTCAACATTAGCGTTTCATTTATTCTTTTTCGTTTGTACTTTTGTGCTCCACCCCTCTAACTCTGACTAGATTTAAATGTATTTTTTAAAAGCATCCAAATCTTATTTACAGCTGTTCAGTACTGACACAGAAAACCGCTCCAGAGGTAATCCTTAACTTTGAATGAGAAACCAAGGGTGTTTTTCAGTGTAGCATCAGAATACTAATACCAGGCTTTAAACTTGAAAGAAACTGTTCTCTTTTATATTAATGTGCAAATTTTTGGCTTTCACTTTTTGCATGTCTTTGGAGCTTCGCCCGTGGCGTGTTTTCGTTCAATTCGTGTGTTTTTCTCTCAAAAGCAAAATGCTGAACATCTTTCTGTTACATTCTGACCTTTCTTTCAATCAAAGCAACACTCAGGGTTATTGAAATATATACATACAACGACTAATGGATAATAATGTAGAAAACGTGGCTGTTATGGTCATTTTGTACTCTACAGTCTTTCTCTTTAACTCTAGAGTATTTTCATTACTGTACCTTAGTGCAGTTTGTTTTATCTCCTTTCCTTTTAAGCCAGCTATCTTCTGATTGGCTGTCTCAGTGACATCACAAAGACCCAAAAGTAGAGAAAAATGATCCGAAACAGACTGCTTAGAGAAGTCTGAAACCTGGTCTTGGGACTTACAGGAATTCCTTCTACTTGCTGACCTTATTCAAGATGAGGATCCTCCTTTGCACTATATAGCACTCAAGTCCACTTTGAAAGACTTTGAAATTAATAATCACTCACTGGCTGCTTTGTTAGGCACACCTGTTCACCTGCTCGTTAATGCAAATATCTAATCTACACATGGCAGCAACTCAAAGGCATGAGGACATTGCCAAGGCGACTCAGCATCAGAATGGGGAACAAAGGTGATTTAAGTGACTAAACGTGGCATAACTGTTGGTGCCAGACGGGCTGGTCTTCTCTGGGATTTATGGAATGTACCTGCGACAGTTACAGAATTTCCTGATCTAGTTATTGTGAAAGATTATCCCTCCTTATTGTAGCAGAGACCGACACTCCTTTCATATTTGCCCTTACCATTGGTTTTAACTCCATGTAGAAAACAGTGCAGAAGGCTGTTTTTAAATCTAATTGGCTGGGTAAAGTTTTGCGCACGTGTTTAAAAATGAATGATTCAAATCAAGTACAGATAAATTCAGCTTTATTTACCCCCACCTTAAATGCTGTAATCATAATTTCCAAATTAGCCACGGCCCTGTTTAAACATTTCTGTCATTGGCAGTGTATGCCTTGTGATTTTGACATACTGCATCCACGCAAGGAGTTTTAGACGTCAGCATGCTGCTGCATTTGCATAGTTTTATAGAAAGTCCCTTCCTACCAGCCCTTATTTACTGCTACAGTGACAGAAGTTGTCCTCTGGCTTCAACACGCAGGATTGCGTGTTGGAAAACGAGCTTGTTTAGTCATATTCGGTGAAGGGAGATGTCATGTAGCATCAAAGATGAGATATTTTCCCTTGCAGATTTTCAAGAAATAAATGCCAGCTAGATCATGCCCAGAGACAGTATACAAGCTTCAAAAGGACAGGCCTGTGTATGTGTCATATGCCGACAATGCTGGGGTAATTGGCTGCAAAACAATGGTTGGTGTCGAGGCAACCTGTATAGATATATCCTGCTCTGTATTACAGTCTATTAGCCAAAACTGTTTGTGACACTAAAGTTGTAATTATCATTTATGAATTCTTTTTATGCTCTTAACCAATTATAAATGAAAAATAAACGAGCGGCTTAAGCTGTTTTTGTTTGAATAGCCTATTTGATTGCTCGGTTTTCCTTTGTAATTATTCTGCATTGGATATGCCAAATAGCTTGTTTCAAAGGAAGTTAAGTTGTTTTCAAACTGTTGCTGTGAACAATAAACTATGTTACCATATTGTGACAAGCTCCATTACTCTGTCTACCTAAACAATGGGGCTACGGTGCCTGCCACATACCAGCCAAGAGTGAAAAAGAGAGGAGATCTAATGAATTATGCAGAGAGAGCTTTCTCTCAGCCTGACAGTCTGAAACCAGCCTGGAGAAAATTGTAAGAGAAGTACGAGTCAGTTCAGCCATCACAAATCCCCCTCCCCTTCCCCCCAGGGACTGTCAAGGCCAAGGCCTGTCAGTCAAGCACCGTCTTCCTAAACTGTAATCTGGGGACAGCACTGAGAAGCCTGCAGGTCCGATAAAGTGCCGAAAAGATGCCCCAGAAACCAATCCACGATTCTCTCGGCTCTCGTCAGCGAGAAGGTTGGGCTGGAAAAAGACACAGCAAATGTTCTTAAATTGCTAACATCAAGCTTCAGACTGGGTCCACGCGCAAACCACACAGCCCAAAGCTGGCAATTTCATCTACCCGCTTGCCATGTGCAGGAGAAAGCTGGGTGGCAATCACTACTCCTGACCCCCGCGAGCGCGTGCGAAGAAGGGTGACTTCACAATCATCTGACCGTCCAACCCTCTGCCTTGTTAGTGCGGCAAGTAAGAGAATTTTCTTTTTGATTTTAATGAAGCGTGGCTTCCCTCCCTGGTAGGCAGCTGAATGCGGGGCTGCAAGAGCACAGTGTGGTAATGAGAGGCCAGAAGGTTTAGGTGTCTTCACACTGCAGCACATAGAAGAGACTTAATACAGACGTGTTTTCAGCAGCTCAGGAGGAAGCGGAGAGCTGGATGAATATTCATGGAGCGGTGATGAATTGTGTTGCCTACAGCATCGTGCCACTTTGAAAGCCCTCATGCTGCTTCTTTTATCACAGAAGGTCCTTGGCACTAAACCTCATGGGCCACAGCACAGCGCTTCAGCATCCAACTACCAATTATCATCTGAGATCATTAACTTGTTATGTTGACACAAACACTGCAATTTCAGATGCCCTCTATATTCAAATGACCCTATTCATGAGGAGTGGCTGACTGAGTTGATTGGATTTTTTTCTTGCATGCATCGCAATCAGTCAACAAGTGATGTTTGGACACAAAATTAATGAACAGCGTACAATGCTTTGAACTGTGGGCATGCTGTGTTTCAAGATGGATAAACAAGCCTCATAATATCTTAGAGTATGCATCAGTACCAATTGATGCTATAATGGCACGAAGTGCACAAAGCATATTCTCCATGAAATGACGGCAAAGGCACAAGGCGGAAAGATAAAGGGGTAGAAGGACAGAGGCGAGAAGGGTGGCAGGGTGGAGGGCGTGGGGATTGAGCAGCGTCATGTTCAGCAGCCCCAGACGGGTGATTCATACCAGCTTCATCACTAGCAACAGACAGGACATCCAGGCCTTTATTACTACCATCCATCACCATCACTTCATCAATCTAAGCTCCTGTGAGCCAGCTCTCCAACTAGTCCCCAAACACCCATCCCAACATGCTGCTGGACAGAGATTTACACCCACCCACTAACATCCTCTGCCTCTGACTTTAACACAGACACACAAAACAAAAGAGATGAGCTTCTATGTCAACTTCAGTCTCTCACGCACACACACACACACACACACACACACACACACACACACACACACACACACAGAAAGACAGAGAGTTTGGAAAGGCCATTCTGCATGGTGTGAAGCTGTTTCCCTTAGGGCCTCTGACTGACAGGCTATCTTGCACTGTGAAAGCCACTTACACTTCAGCCACATCATGCCACCTGCTGCTGCTGCTGCTGACCAGAGTGTCAGAGAGGCATATCATAATGGATGTACTACACAGTGGGAGAATCGTTAAATCGTTCCCACTGCTCCCACCATTAAGGAAAATGTACAAACCTTCTCATATATGCAGTATAAAACACAGACTAAATACTTTTAAAAGTCAAAAGTCTAAATAAACAATGCCTATATCTCAGTACCATCCACCCTGAAGACTTAAAGGAGGTATTAACTGTCTCTGGCAACTTGTTGACAGCAAAACAGGTGGCCAGAAAATTGATTAATATGTGGTGAGAAGTAATTAAGCTGTATTCATATGGCTACACTTGCATCACTCTAATCATGCTTGTATCTATTCAATGAGTGAAAGTTCACCATTGATTATCATTGCAGTTTTATTCTGGTCTCCAACAATCCGTCTTCTTTTAGCTGGTAAATGCTCCATTATGTTCACCAACTTCGTGTCTCTTTCATTTGACTCATACTGTGGGATTTTCGAATTGCTGAATACGGCTTCTAGCTGAGTCTTAATGAAAGCGATGAATGTTGTGAGACTGAATCAGAACATTAACACTGCAGCCTACAAAAGCAAACAAAAATAAATTACATTTAAAAATATGCAGAGAGACAAATAAAACGTGAAGAGAACTGCTGAGCAGGTTCTAATTCCTTGAGATTCATCACAGCCAGGAATTTGTCTCCTATTCCACAATCATCTAAAAAAAATAATATGGTAAAAATGTGGATTATAGACATAAACAAACAAACAAAAAAAGCAAAATCTGGGAAATCTTGCTAGATGTTATATAGTAAGCATATAAGCCCCCCCAAAAGTATTTTTTGGACTTCAAGTTGCCTCGTTGAAGAGGCAACTAGCTTAGATTGTTGACAGCAATCTGAGCTATGCAGCTCTTCTTATTTTTTGTAAACTGTTTATTGTAGGTATCTTATAATTTCCTAAGACAGTTGAGTTCCTTTTTCCAAGGTTTCTGACCAAATGTTATTGTTATTGATTGGTGCACAATTAAGTCAATTAAATGGATTTATATGTACTTTTTAAGATAAATGCATTTAACACACACACAAGCACATATTATTTTGCTATGGTTCACTTGAATGTGGTTCAAAACAAACTGAAGCCCCAAAACTTTCCAAAGAGTTTAACCAACTCTTCCGTGACAGTCAGGCTCAACATAAATTTAACGTAATAAGCTTTAGTTGAATCAAATTGTCCACGTGCTCATGGAAATGCGCCCGTCTGCTACATGTGGCGCGAGAGATGTGTCACTGCTTCTTCGCAAATTGGCAAATTGGCAAATTGGCAAAATGATAATGCCCAAGATTAGGCTTGAAAAAGAAAGATTTCCTCTCTCTTTATGTTGTTAAAATGTCCCATGATTAGGAATTTGTTTTGTTTGCAGTTTGCACTTTTGCTGGAAAACATTCGCATGAGAATAAATCATTGCTGAATTAGTGTTGCAGAGAGGAATGCTCAGTCCATGAGACTGTGTTTTCAGTTTGTGAAGGGGATTTAAAGGACACAAAGAAAACCAATCACTTTTGTACACTGTGACATATTGATTTATGGCCGCTATTATACACTCCAGTGCCTATTCCATATATATCTATATACATAGATGGTTGAAATAGTATATGATGTGGCACAGATGGCATCATTAGAGAGTATAATAGCCAGCCTGCGCGAGATACATAAATTTCTTGTCCAAGGAACTATTTCCCTACTTCTAAGGCTATTGATCTGTACCTTGGTGCCTTTAATTTATGTGGGAGAAAAAAATGTTTTTTTTTCCATGGCTTTTTGAGATGGAGGGCTTTTTCCCCCCTTCATTTAATATACGATCCAGCAAGAAGCTGGTTTTGGGGGGGATAACAAAGTTTTTCAGAGCTGTTTACTTGCTTGACCACATGGTGGTAAGTGATGGCAGGGGAGAGAGGGGAGGAAAGGAAGGGGCCCAACAGAGGGAGAGATGGGAAGACCCTTAATGTAAGTGTCCATCAGCGTAGGGATGTTTGGGCAATGGTGGTTTCCGTGGTGACAAAGCGAACAGCAAATAGACTAAGAAAGAGACATTTTGTGCTTTTTAGGGGCATGATCTGGTTTTACAAATACCTCCTTGAGTGCTTTATTGAGATGCATTCGGTGTTTTGTTCACACTCTGTTAGCATGTGTGTGTGTCTATGTGTGTGTGTGTGTGCGCGCGTGTGTGAGAGATCCTTGTGTGCACGCGTGTGGGTTTGTATGCATCAGGATGCAGGATATTACATTCACACCCTCACACGCAGATATAAATAGGCGAGCCAGAATACAGGGGGAAGTGAATAATAATTTGTTTCACTGGCAGCTATTCAAACTTACAGTCTGTCAAAGTAGCGTTATGCAGAGCAAGCAGAATGCTAGCAAATATTTGGAGAGCACTGCAATAAATTCAATCTGCAACTTATCTTTTGCCTATGCAGGGAGAGATTTATTGTAAGGCAAATTAGAGATCATGACACAAATGATATCGTTTCATCCCTTATCTGCCTTTTCTTTGGGATCACTAGCTGTCCAGTGATCACGTTCGTGTGACAAATGAGTAAAAGTTTTTGACCTGCTTTGCTTATCAGCTACAATGTGTGTGTGTGCGTGCGCGCGTGCGTGCGTGTGTGTGTGTGTGGCAGTGTTATCTCTTTCTCATTCAAGTCATGTCACAGGCCAGACACTCTCTCATTGTCAGGAGAGGCTTTCATCCGCTGACTTCAGATGTGCCTGTCATCCAGTCCAATTATACAGAGAGAAATAGGTATTGTTACACTCTGGGGATTGATTCAAGACAAAATAGAAAAGTGAAGAGAAGGCTACACAGTCATCTGCGGCCATGCGCCACTTGCTGAGAGTCACACACACACGCACTCTTTTGCTTGCAGATTAAAAATCACATGGACGAACAGCTTCAATATCTCAGTGATAACAAATCCTTACAAGGTAACGCGGCCCCACTTCTGCCTACTGTGGAAAGTGGCTGGCAGGTAGGTTACAGTAATTTGAAATGGTGAAGGATCGAGTGGTGCACCTTCGCCTCTGCCTCGCCGTCAGGGTGATAGACCTTCTTTTTATGGAGATAACTGCGGGTTGATGGAGCAGCTGAGCAATACTGGGCTTATGACGACTTCAACCTGCTGCTGGGATCAGTTCAGAGCCACTCAGGCATCAGTCAACACCACTGTCATCGCACCACTTTCTGCATTTTCCTTTCCGCTCTTTTGGTTTTTCCCTTCTCTCTCATACAAAACCAGAATGGATGTCAAGAACCACCACTTACCTCCAGCCACTCATGGGGAACAGCTTCAGTTTATGTAATGCCACCCTGCCATTGCACTTATATGATGCTCTACTGCCATGTTAGTAATCATTGAGCATTCAGAAACTTTAGAGAGCAGCTACAGTGGTTAAAATTGTGGAGATATTGTGTCAATGCCGGTTCTCGAAAAGTTTGCAGCCACACTTTCAAACCTCGTGCTGCAATCTCAGAATGGGAAATGGCTAAGAAGCTGATGAGTAGTTGAGCCTTGTTTATAGGATCCATTTACCTCTTCCATCATTGCATTAAGTTTGTCACATGTATCCTTGTTTATACACAAGAGTTATGACAGCTCAAGATGGCAGACGTCTCAGTTTAGACAATCCCCTTATGTGTAGTCAACCCTGCGTCTCAGCCGAGCCTCCAGTGTCCTCGCTCCTGAATCAGATTCACTGATGTGGAACGCAGTTGGCTGAGATGCTGGAGGGCATGGGGAGAAGGGATTTGCTCCTTGGCTAAGTCTTTTTTTGTGCAGATTTCTGGAGCCACAAGAGGAGATTTCAATTTATATATCTATATATCTACACATACACATACACACATCTGTTTTCCTGCCATCAATCTCCCACACCAACCCAGGTTGTTTTGAAAGTGATAAATTTTGCCATTTAATATCCATAATTAATAATTTATTATACGCAACGCGCCACAGATTTAGATTAGGTAGTATTTTATCCAGGTAATAGTTGTATCCTTCAAGGTCATTCTGAATGTTTGTCATTATTCTTTCTAAGCCAATTTCAATGAAGCTTTTCAGTAACCTGCCTTTGATATAACTAAATGGCACTACGAGTAGAAAATAAAAGACACGCTTTTTCAGTTTCTCTCCTATTTCAGCAAGAAAATAGGAGAGAGACTGGTTTAATTTTAGTTTTTTTGGTGTATTTTTAAAAGAACTGGCAGCCCTCCACATGGAGCATTTAGCACAGTAAGTAATGCCTTAAAAATCCCCATAGAAAGATTCGGAGGAATCAGCATGTGCTATTGTTGGTATCACACGTAAAGTAACAACAGTTATATTTTGGTCGAGCCGTTGCAAAGCAACTAGTCAAAAGTTGGCCGATAAAACATCAACAAAGGAAACTCTCCCCGATGTACAAAACTGGCTGTGTGGACTTTTTTTTGTTGTTGTTGTGAATAAATGTAAGTGAACCAAGTTATCTTGCTGTCATCCCCCTCCTCTCTCCCTCCCTACGCCTGTCTTTCTCCTCTCTGTGTGTCTCTGAAATACACACACATACTCTCTCGCACAAAGGAGGGAAAGTGTCACTATGGAAACAAGGAGGCGAGATTCTAAAAGCTACCTCTTGAGACGAGAGTTAAGACAACAAAAAGGAGTCCAATGTGTGAGTGGCAGAAAAGCAACAATATACACAGCGGCTATACCTCTCCTTCCTGTGAATGTCCTCATCAAGTTGCTTTGCCAGCCCTTTTATCTTTATCCCTCTGTGGTTTTTTTTTTTTTTTTTTACCTTCCCTCACACGTTCATGTATTTTCAGTATACTCTTCTACATGTCTGAGCCCAGCGCTGTGCCTGCAGTTAAAGGCATGTGGCTCTAAGGACAATATGTGTGTGTGGCTTGGGGTGTAATATGCACCACACATTTCTTTAATAGGGCTAATCCATTTTAATCCCACCTGCCACAGTTACCTTACAATGATGAATGTAAGCCTAAATGAGTTGAGACGCAGAGAAATGCCCGCGGGAGACAGAGGAGGAGGCTGGGAGGTAGATTTAAGTCTCTATGTGTGTGTGTGTGTTTGTTGCTGTGTACACATGCACTCTTATCTGTGTGTGTCTGCGCGTGTGAGTCCGTGCATGTGCATTTATTAAGGTTTCTGCAGTGGCTGAAAGAGGTTTTTCCTCCTTGCTCCGTTGAAGGCTATTTTCTGTGGGTCTGCAGGGTCACTGCTGTCCTTAGTGATGTCTCCTTCAGGAGTAATCAGCACCACGGACAGCAACACCGATCTCCACCATCACAGGCACCACAGCAGGCATCCATCTCAATAGACTCAAACAGGCTTCCTGTGCTTAGCTCCTTTCCATTTTCATTTTCTGCTGATGTGAAAGAATTGGATAGGTGAAAGTGGGCTGCCCATTAAGCTTCAGCCTTGATGTACACCTTCAGCCCTCGGTCTATAACGGGAATGGAAAGCAGATGCAGGGGGTGATAGAAGAAGAGGCGAAGCTAACTGTGAAAGACCTGCAGGCAATCACATCTATTAATAAAATCTCTAATGTAAAACTCCTTGTGGATGGGTTCCTTCTGTGACGGCAGATTCACACACCTACGAGGAGCAATATGCAGCACAAGTCCAAGGTGCTGTTGCTGGTATGGTCTTACTTGAGCGCATGTTACTGTACAGTTTTGTGTTACTCACCTGTGGTGGCTTTGAAAAATAGCAGCAATTTTAGGAAGTAAAAAATAGATGAGAAAAGATAAAAAAAGAGAAGCATGGGGAGGGAGAGATAGGAGGAGTATACTACTGTACAGAGTGAGCGGCTGAGTTAGGATGTGTGTGTGTGTGTGTGTGAGAGAGAGAGAGAAGGATAGGGAGAGCCATGAAACACACATACACACACACACACAGAGGGTGCAGATAGCGGGAGGGGAAAACCTCCTCTCTGAAAGGGATGATGTCAGTCTCTGCAGCTGAGCCCCGGTCCCCGACTCGAAAGGGTGAAGACTCTGTTCTCCAGTACAAGACTACCAGCCATAACAACATCCACAAAGAGGGAGGAAGGTTGTGAGAACTGAGAAGAAAAGCAGGGAGAGTCTGGTGGATGATCCTCATTCAGGTACGTATGCCACATTAGCATCCATCTATGAGTTCATTCATTAGTGTCTTTTGTTGCGTGCTGCCTGCCATTACGCTTTAGATTGCTGCCAGCAACTCACTTGTTCAAAGTAATTATCATGTTTTCACAACGTGTCACAGCGAACGAGTGTGTGTACACTTCTCCATCCCGGTCAAATCCCGTGTGAATTTGTGTGGGTGTGTATATTTTAGCGGGGGTGTGAAAGGAGAGTGCTCGTGTAAGGGGTGCACTCACACACACACACGCACCCGCGCGCATTAGTGGAAAGTTTTTAATGAAGAGGAAACTGCTGTATCCAGTCTTCGGAGGAGAAAAGCGGCTTCAATTATTCAAATCCAAATCAGATGCAGGATCCCCAGAGCAGAGGGCATGACAGAGATTTGAGATTAGAATGTAGGGATTTTGTGCAAAGATAACTTATCTACACGGGGCGGGGGGGAGGAATGCTCTTTTGTCTGTTGCGTCATTGTTATAGAGCTCTTCCTCTGTCTGCATCAGGGATTTGCCAGGTTAAAGCAATGCCTTCTGGGATGCTGGTGGTCATACAGGTGACATAGCAGTGGTGAGTCATCCTGTAACATCTGTCACTGACACCTCTGTCTCCCACTTTAGATTACAGCTTCTCTGATCCACAAGGCGAATGTCATTGCTACCCATCACACAAATTAAGCCAGTTTATAGAGTATGTTGTTTATTATACAAGGAAATTGGATTTTTTTGTGGCAGATATTAGTTATAAATGTCACAGGCAGCCAGACAACAATGCAGGGTCACATTCAATAGGCAACGACACAAGATGACACTGACGAAGCACAAAATGTGTCTTTGCGTTGGAGAATTCAGCACCACTAGAGGTTGTGTGTGTTATTTCTGCTTTCTGTCTAATTAACTCACCGGCATTTGGAAAAAAAAAAGAACAGGTCACAGACACATATCACCAGCAACCATCCATTTACACTCTCAGGCTGTTGGCATGTCACTCAATTAGTCACAGCGTGGATTACACTCCACGAGGCGCTTGGGGAGAGAATCACAGTGGAGATCCAATTTTGTGCCACATCAAATGTCAGGATAGATCCTTCAGATTCTCTGTGATATCCACAGAAACAGCAGGGGCAAAGCTGGGAGAGCACGCTGTGGAGGTAGAGGAGGGGGGAAGGGATGAAGGTTTTAGCACAGGAGAAAGGGAACGAGGGTGAAGAATGTCTTGGAGGTACGTGAGGAAACCCTACTGGCCGTCAGATCCAGCCTTGCATGCAACAATGGGTCGCTCTTACTGTAAGCCAATTTTGAAATGTATATATCACGACGCAGGTATTTATTTCTCGTTGTTTAACTCTGACCCAGCACCAATTATCTGCTGGATTTTTCTCAAGTCTGTCAACAGCTTAAAGAATGAATCAGTATAAAAGAGGTATAAATAGAAATGAGAAAATTATACAAAATTCAACTAAACTCATTACGATGTCTGTCTGCATTAAACTTTCTTTAACATGAGCTGTGTGTTTGTTTGCTGAGGCCAGCTGCTCTGGAGACACCTGCTGTTGGCTGCAGCTTTCCAGTGGCTGCAGACACACATCGACAGGCTTTTGTTTGCATAGCCCCTACAGTGCAACCCCATTTATTTCTGTAAACCTGGAACATCAAACAGGTACTTTTAGCTATTGCGTGAAGCCTGTTTCCTCTCTGGCTCTGACTGCAATGACAAATGTTTGAGTTGATAAAGCCTCTGTTGGCAGTAAGCGGCCAGGACTTCATGGTGAGGGGCCATTAATTAGAAAATCTGAAGTGTGCCTGGCATCACTTTAATGTTTCATTTTCCTATATTACCTTTTACCCACTGAGATATATTTTTATCTGCTCATTTGCTCCATAATTCATGTTGATGTTGTTGCTGCCCTAGTTCATTTGACTTCTATTTCAGGTTCCAGTGTTGTGGGAGATTCCTTGCATAGATTTCTCGCTCCTGTTTAAAAAAGAAAGGGGATAGAGATTGTTTTGATGTCTGTCAGGAAAAATCTGACTGATCATTTGACTTCAAAGATTTCTCTTCCCTTTTTGTTTACATCAAGGCAAAGTGCCTGCATTGAGTTATTTGTACACCTTCTTCCTGCTGAACAAAAATGATTTCAGATACAATCCCCGTGGAAATTCATCACGATCTCCCTCCTGTGTGTGCCGGGAGGGATGCTCAGTCATTCCCTCCCTTTCACGCAGCGAATTCCCGCCTATCCATTTATCTCTCCATGATGGCTGAAAGTGAAAATTCCCAACACAGGCGACCTGAGTGGCCCCTCAGCCTGTGTGTCATTACTGCTGACCAGTAGCCCATCTCTATCTGCCCCTGATCTCATGACCTCCCCGCGAGGCTGCCAACACTAACCTAAGGGAGGAGGGAGCAAAGTGTGAGGCGAGATAGTGGGATAGAATGAGAGGGAGATAGAAAGGAAGGAAAAAACAAGGAAGAAGAGTGGGTGGAAAGGTGTGCAGGCAGCCGGGATAGATGGAAAAAAAATGTGGAAGCTGCAAAGAGATGGGGTGAAATGTAAAAAAACAGAGGAATGTATGAAAAATCAGGTGAATGACTAAGATAAAGGGTGAAAGGAGAAAATGGGGAGAGGCAGAGGCAAAAATGAGGAAGGGGGGGGGGGGGTGTGAGACACTGAATTGGAAATTGATGATGAAGAGAGCAGAAAAGCGAGAGAAAAGGACGAGCAGGAAAATGAGGGTGGCGGCAGAAAAAAAAAATGGAGGAAAGAAAGTCGGAAATCAGATGAGGCAGGGGTGGGAGACTCAGATATGGAGTGAGAGGAGATGCTATTTCAAGACCGTACTTACTGATAATGTCACTCTACTTCAAAGTGCAAAGCGTTCCTGTCATGCTCCTGCATGACTGTGCCTCTGGAGAATTTCCTTATAGATCAGATGATAAAAGGATGCATGGCAGTAGGGCGTGTGGGGCTCATACTCGCTATGTGTGACACTTTGTGGGCTAAACTGTGACACAATCTGCTGAGGTCTCTAATTCTGTCTTAATCAACAACAACAAGACTGGGGGGGGGGGAGAGAAACCAAGCTCAGCACGACATTCAGGTAAAATCCAGATGCAGTCAAGGACGAAACATCAACCACTAATTAGCGTATAAATTACCAGTGGAGCTCAGAAGGATAATACATCTGAAATGTAAACACTTAACCCTCTCGAGGCAGGCGTTGCCGATTTGCAGCAGTTAAAAACTAACAACCTGATTACCCCACATACATATTTTATGAGTTTTGTTTTACTCAGAAGTACCACTGCAGGACTTGGTTGTGCATTAGCAACAAAGATTTTAATTTGAGCCTGAGACGGTTAAATGGCAAACTTTGTAATATACGTACAAAGCAACATGTAACTGTAATTTTGTTTCTATTATAATTGTTTGACATGTTAATCACCGCACAGGCATTTCACTGACACAATTTGATGGCTTCGACGTCACTGAAGTCATCAGTGATGCAGCCTTCAGGCACCACACTCATGCCTGAGTCCCTGAGTTGCAAGGATTCCTGCAGTGCAATAAATTTACTCCCAGTCCAGATCATGCATTAATTAGATCTGTAACTAGATTTCACTTCATAACAGTTACACTGAGAACTGTGTTGTTTTTGAATACTGTTAAAATCTTCATGAACCACGCACCCTATATTTACTGTGACAATCAAGGTCTTTCAATATTTAAGGATTTTAAATGATTAATCTGTGAGGCTAAACCAAAGCACATTGTGATCCTCAGCAACTCTTTTCTTTTTTAATTAATCTTGATGCCTCTGCCAATGAGTCAGTAGCATTCTTTTACTACACACACACACGCACACACACACACGCATCAACAGATGGTCATCCATCCTCCCACGAAGGTTTTTCATTTATTTTTTGCTGTGGATCTACTAATGGGTGGGAATTTAATTATTGTTTAGAATAAGAAAAAAGCAGCTCTACAAAAACCACAAAATATTTTATGCTTCAGTGAGCTGCTTTAATAATCCAACCGAGTCATTGCTATACATCATTAAATATTAAACAGCAAGTTATTCTGTGGATTATCTGGAAGTATTTAAGAAATGCTGAGCGAAAGATTGACGACTGGGTTTTAAATACATAGATAGACAGCTGAGGATAAACATCAGGGGAGACAGTCTTCACTTTTTGACACTGAAAAGGCAAACTAGAGTCTTATTAATTATTGACTGAAGGATTAAAAATGACTATCCACTGATGCAGTGACATTTATGATGGGTTTCATTACTTCGTAACCAAAACCTGCTAATACCTAGGTCCAAAAATAATTTAAATGCCAAATCCTTTACATCACTGGTAACGTTAGAACATTTCTGATTATGCAATGTGTATCTAAAATGTTTAGGAGTATTGGAAAAGCCTCACAAGCATTAGACTCTAGGGTCTATACGCAGGATGATATAACTGGGATGCTTCTGAACACCGCTTGATTTTTGTAAGAGTTTTCATTTCAGCACTCAGCCTTCACGACATCTCCTCGACCGCTTCAAGGAAACGATCTTGATTTTCTATCTTTAAAGTGCTTATTTGGACTTTTACAGTACTGTAACAAAGGTCAGGATATAGCACACGTGCCGGCACACGTTCACGCAGTCTGAATCGCTGCTTCTCCTTGAGAGAGGCTGACAGGGACCGAGGCCTATAATTCCCTCCCAGTTATGCCTGCTTTATTTTCAGTTGTCATCAGTGAGTCCAAAAATATGGTGTTTGCGTCTGCTGCCAAACCAGCATTCACACAAATATAATTGGAGAAGTTATTTCAACAACACGGTGGCTCTGTTTCCTCCACACTCCCTCTGAATCAACACATGGGCCGATGGCTGCTTACAGTGTTTACAGAAAACACCAGTGTGTTCGTACCACAAGTGAGATCTTTGATTTTGAAGAAAAAGGAGACACATATGTGGAAATCCGCTTATATCCTCAACGCAGACTAATAGTTTAAACCGTCCTTTACAGTGTGCTGATGATTGCTGTTAAATGTCATCTTGTAATGCAGACATCCACTTCAGTCAGCCAACTCTTATTATTGAATAACTGTTTTTTTAATCTTTTATTTATTTTTTTCCTCAAGAACCAAATCCTGAGCTTCAACCAAAGAAAGACTTGATTTTTCTGACTATCCTCTTTTCTTCTTGCTTTTCCCCCTCAGGTAATACGGGGAAAAATGCGAGGACCCCCCTCCTTGTATTCTCTGTGTGTATGCCACTGTGTGATATGGCTTTTTATTCCTATGTGATGATGAAAAGTGTTCATGTAGGAACAGAAGCCATTTCACACGTGGCGGTAGAGCAGCATGACGGAAGCGTGACACAAGCGGGAGCTCCTCGCTGCCTGCTTGCCAGCGCTCACGGAGACCAACAACATATGGTTGGATAAATGCAACTGTCTTCTTGCTGAATATTCCCCTGTAGTAAAGATACATTTATGCTCGTCTCTCTGATGAAAAGTGAGCTCAGCGAAGTGCTGATTTTGAAGACAAAAATATGGCGTCAGAGTTTGTTGTGTGTGCACCTGTTTTTGCCTCCAGGCACACGCACCTTCCGCTGCTTCCAGTGTTTGAAGCATGCGGCGACAGCTGCAGTCCGCAGGGATGGAAGTAGGAACATTTGCAAAACACGTCATGAACAAAAGAAGAAAAGAGCAAGGAGAGACCTGTACAGATCTTTAATAACCAACTATAAAACAGGCACTTGGTGAGCCACTTTACAACTTGCAAGAGACACTGCATTTCCCTTTCTTCTCATTCGTATTCATTTTGCACATTTTTTAAAATAAAACTTTTACACCACACATTCATCTACCTACAATATAATACAATGTAAGATACATACAGTATAAACAAGATAAAGCACCTTTGTTGTCCTAGTAAATACTATTAAGAATTAAACACTTGGAGCTACAGACACAGATGATTGAGTTTGTAATTTGTGTGTGGTATTTTCAGTGCATGGGAAGAACTCCAAATACAGGTCTTGGGACTTTGATGTCCTTGTATGCACCTGAGTTTATACAATGGAAGCTTTTCCTAATGTTGTTTTCTGTCAGCCTACATGTGATTTACTTGGATGGTTTACACAGTATTAATAAAATACAGAGAGCCAGTAAAAACAGTCTGATGTACGTTTGTAACTGCAACTGCTACAGATCTCACGTTCCCTTCTGAGGACATTGGCATTCACATTACAATAAAAAAAAACACAATGTAGCACCACGTAATGTTTATACAAAGGCTAATACGATGAATGTCGATGCAGTACAGTAAGGTAAAAAAAAAAAAATACACAAAATGACTATGTAGGAAGTATTTATGAAAGGTGCACAGACAATAGTCCATGTCAGTTCTGATGTCATTTGGTCCTTTAGTAGAAAACATTTAAAAAAAAATTATTTTATGAATGCAACATGAACATGCATTTATAAAAACAAAATATTTTACTGTATTTTCAAGTATTCTTTTTTCTCTCCTTTAGGTAAATGAAATATATTCTCTTAAAAAAAAACGTTCAATGATTTCTCCAACTAGCATATTTAATTTTTGACCCAATATTCATATCTGCCATTCATCCTCACATTTATGTAATAAAAACACATGTACAAAGAAGAAATAAAGTGACTATGTAAGTATTTAAAGATTTAAAGCATTTCACAGAAAAGAGCTGTGCAATCTCATTCACCATAATGAATTGTCTTAAACATTTATACCTGTGAACATTTACAGTCTATTATTCACAGATCCCTCACCCCCCACCCCCCAACCCTTAGTTAATAGATTCTGATGTGTCCTTCCTTAAAGGAATCTTAAAGCTAGTGAGTTTTTGGCCAAACAGCTGGCTGAGGAGGTGGTTCTGTGACTCTGCTGTCCGGTAGGAATGGGTCTCCATCGACCTTACCCCTATCTTTGGTCGAGATTTCAAAGAATTGTTCATGGGAACTGAAGAAACTTTCGATATCTGAGAATGCAAAGCTCTCCCCAGAGTTCCCTTTTTGGTTTTATAGTCCCCGTTCTGAGGGCTCACAAACTCAGCCTTCTTTTGCGTACAGCTATCAAGCAGACTTCGTTTCGACTGCAAGCCCAAACTTACAGTCTTGCACTTGGAAATGATTTTGTTGCTAACGACGTCATCCCGTACTGAGGACAGCACAGGGTACTCATTCAGTCCATCTGACTTTCTCTGCAGAGACGGATTTGCACACTTGCTGGGGCAAAATTTCTTCTTGGGTCTAGAATCAACGCCAAAATTTTCTTGTGTGACTGGAGAGGAAACCCTTTGCAGGCTATGAGGGGATTTCGTGTCCTTTCTCTTCTTCTGTCGTCTCAGCGGTTCCTTATCCTCATTTGAAGCTGAGGCATTGGAGGAAACCTTGGAGTGAGGGCCTGGTGTTGACTCTGTGGTCTTTGGACTACTTTTGGTGTTGTCAATTGACTTCTCAAGGGCAGCCTTCTCTTTATTCTGACTGTCATCTTCCTGCTCAGCACCATGAGATAAGATCTGTTGTTTGCTGCTATTACTAGAAGAGTTGGACATCTGATGCCACTGCTCCTCATCCCCCTGCTGGTCCATCACATCGACAGCTGATTCATCTTTTGCAGACTCGGGTGTCTTTAAACTGATTTGATTTTCTATTAAGCTGACTACAGAGTTGCCACTAGGAGGAGGTGAATCAGTTTTTTCTTCCTTTTCTGTAGCGTCACCTTGAACAGAACCTTCCTTAGCTTTAACAATCTCCTCCCCCGCACCACTACTCTCTTTAGATGCTGACCAACAGGTTGTTTCTGCTCTAATGCGGACCGACTCATTCTCCTCTTTCACGTCGCATGCTTCAGGAATTGATATTTCATTACCCTCTTTATCAAGATGAGGCGAGGGAGTCGGGTCAATTTCCTCCTTCTTGGGTGTAGCAGACTCAGAAGAATCCATATGAATGCATTTTTCCAACTCTACAAGCAGTTCAGAGTAGTCCTCAGCAATGTCCTCAGTCTTCACACTTGTATTGTTTGTGTCACTGCGGTATTCATTTGTGATGGTCTGTGTGGAGTCGTCTGCCATGGACACAGGGGGTTTGGAAGACTGTGTGTCAGAGTTTTGATTTAAGTGCAGTGAGCTTACACTAGCAATGCCACTGTCTGAGCTGTTTTCTTGCAGACTGTCAGGGAGAATTCTCCTCTTTTTACTTGTAGGCGAAACACATTCATCTTCTTTGGATGCAGACACTCTGACGGGTCTCAAGACGCCTCGGAATTTGAAAATTTTGTTTCCCCCTGACAGGTGCTTTTCCATGTGACGATCAAACTGCTCTTTCTTGGAGAAGGTGTAGTTACAGGTGCTGCAGATGAAGGATTTTTTAATCACGTGCATGACATCAGCGCAGAGCTCACAGGTGTAGAGGGTGGTGTGCTTCGAATCCAGCTCATCCACCTCCTCGTGAGCTCTCTTCAGATGATCTTTAAGCTCCTGGGCCTCCGGATAAGAGACGGGGCATTTGTGGCACAGGAAAATCCTTTCCAAATTGTGAACCACTAAATGTCTCTGCAGTTTGAATGGTTTGGGGAATTGTTTTCCGCAGTGGTGGCAGTCTCTTGAGGGGTCTTTGCAGTTGGGATGCATCTCCACGCTTTTAGGTGTCTCTGTTTTGTGGAGGACTTCAAGTGGGGTTAAGGCGTTCTTCCCACCAGCTCCGCTGGCGCTTTTACATTTGTGAAGCTTTGCCTCAGCACCTTCTCCCATTGTGCTGTCTGCAGAAACAGCTTTTTCCTGTTCTTTATTAACTTTGCTGGCCTCTCTGCTCACCTTGCTGGGGCGATGCTGCATTATTGAGGAGATGAAGTTCTTCACTGCTGTCTCTTGCATGAAGCTGCCCGAAATGCCTAGCATGGATCCTTGAGTCTGACCCCTCCTGGCGAACTGTGTGGCATGCTCCCGCAAGTGTTCATTGTACATCCACACATCTGATATCTCCTTCAAACACATCCCACAGGTCCAGATACCCGTCTTGTTCTTTGCATGCTTCTCCCTCAGATGGTCTCTCAGTTGTTCCCTGGAGCTGAATTTACGCTGGACACACATGTAGCAGGTTGGAGGTGGAGAGGGGTTGTGGGAGAGTTTGTGAAAGTTCAGCTCGCCCAGGGTAAGGAACCAAGTGAAACACACTTTGCACTTGTATTGCTTATCTTTGACTTTCATTCCGCCATCTTGCCGTTTCCTGCCTCGCCGCTCCGCCACTTTGTTGGACTTTTCATCATCTCTATTCTCCACGTCAACAGTTGCGATTGCTGGAGGAGCTACTGAGATATCTTTATTAGAATCAAAGAACTGGATTTCTGGAAGCTGAAACGTGGTGTTCATGTTTTGGATGTCAATGCTGTGGAAGGTTTGAACGCCCTCTGGCTCCACAGTGTACGGGGTGGATGCTACTTCCGGTTTACAAGATTTGGGGTCAGAGGTCACAGATGAGCTGGTATCAAAGCTGGTGAAGGCAGCGGGGCCGCTCCATTCAATTGAAGATTTATCAATTGTGCTTTCGAGTGGTTTCAAGAGGCTGCTGCAGAGCTCTTTAATATTGTCAGCATCCCCCTGATCCCTCTGTTTAACATCTGCCAGTGGTGTGACATCTGCCTTTATTGTGCTGTTGTGGCACATATTCAACATGATGGCATCATCAAGAGAAATTGTCTCATATTCACAGTGCTTTGCGTGATTGTCATTAAAAGTCTGTTCGGCCTGGTTTTCCGCGAATCGATCTTTACTTTGCATGAATGTTTCAGGAGGAAGGAAGTCAGCAGTCACATTCGAACGGGGCGATAGCTTCTGCCTTTTGTTTCTTTTGCTGTACACCCTTGGGCACTTCTTCCTTTTTGCCTCATCATCTCTGGGGAAGAGCTGGGAGAATGTGGTGTCATCGTCAAACAGGGCCTTCAGATCGGGACTTATACTTGGAGGGCTGAGAGCTGTGGCGTTCAAACAGGAGAGAGGATGTACTTTGTCTGCAGGGCTACTGTTTTTCTCACATTTTATTTCGCCTGCCACGTTTCCAAGAATCTCCTGGGCAAGGCTATCTTCTGAACCTTTCAGTTCACACATGTCTTCCACAGGGAGCAGAGTCCTTCTGGTTTCATCGCATTCTCTGATAACCTCCTTTTCTACAGTTACAGTACTTTCCACATTATTATCCGTACACACTTCCAAATTTGCCATCTCTGTGATACTCGTACATTTTGTTTCTTCTGCATCAGCAGTTTGATTGATCTCCACAGTTTCATTAAGTACATTTGTCTCTTTTGTTGGAGATCGGGCTGTGTTGTCAAAAGCAGCCTCTGAAGCAGCACAGTGAGGGAATTCCTCAGTTCTTTCACTGGTTTTCTCCTGTTCCTCAGAAGATTGGCTGCGCTCTGTGCCGCTTTTGAATTCAGGAGTTATAGCTTGAAGTATATCTGTTTTTAATATATTCAGAAGCTCATCAGAGAGATGGTTAGGCTTTCTGTTTACCTCACTGTTCTTGTTCTTTCTAGCTTTGTTGTTCTTCTTTGCTTTTACTGACAGCATTGGGCTTTGATAGCCTATTTCATCTACTGCCACTGCACTTGTCTCACTTGCCATTTCCTCCAGGATGGATTCGGTCTCTGCTGCTTTAGATATGAGAGCACTACTTATCTCAGGCAGGCCATCTATTTTTGTTGGGTAACAGGTCTGTGAATCATCTTTATGTTTTTTCTCTGTAGTTTGTGATGCTTCATAAACAAGCGCACTCCCCTGATGGCTTGACGCTGCACTCTGTGGGCCAGTGTGTTTTTCAGCTTTGACCAAATGCTTCATTGCTTTATGCCTCTTTAACCCCGGCACAGTCCTGAAACACATGAAGCAAATTTCGCAGAGCACTTTGCCCTGCTGAGCGCTGCTCTGTGTCTTCTTTTGCGTCGCATCTTTTTGTATTTGCGTTGTTGAACACTGGCCAGTGTCTGTTGTCGGTCGCTTCTCTGAAGGGTCTGATGGAATGAGCATTTGTTCACTTTCACAGATGATGAGTGGCTTAGGAGTGGGCGGACCATCTGAAAAGGTTTTTTTGAGAAGTTTACTGTCCTCAACAGAAGCTTTGTGAGACTCTAAAGTCTCCGTTTCAGCCTTGCTCAGAAGGTCTGCATGCATATGCAAATTTTCAACAGGTTTGAGCACCTCGTGGCAAACCTCCAGGTTTGTCTTTACATTACCAGCTGTAGAGTCTGTTCTCTTGCTTTGAGCTGGGAGCCCCAGTGAAAAACATGTGAATTTCATACTCTGCTGTAGCACCAGTGGTTCATCGGATGAATATAGCTTAGCTGCAGGGTTGGAATTCAGTGATTCTCCCGTGTCTGCTTCAGTTTTGCTAAAAATCAGTGCAGGGTTTATACTCAGATCACATGATTCAGAGTCATCACTGGGTCTCAGCGCGGTATCTGCATTCTCTTTAGGCTGACTGGCTGGTGAGACTGGTATGTAATCGTACTGGTTTAGTTGTGGAGGTTCATCTGAGATGCTGTTATAGTTGAGTGGGCTGAGCTTGAAGTCGTACATTAAATCTCTTTTTCCAAGGCTCTCTGATACCACTGGTGGTTCTGCCATAGCGGTTGCTGGAAGTGGAGAGGAGATGGTGGTTTCAGATCTGGGGATTTTACACTCTATCATTCCCAAGTGCAGGTGAGGCGGACTTATTAAAGAGTAGTCCATCTCCACGGTTGTGTTTAGCTCCTCACTGTTTGAATTTTTGTTTTTGCCTTTGCTTCTTGGGGATTTTGTATTTTGAATGGAGTCTTGATCAATAAATTTATTGTCGCATGTATCGTTTGACTTACACGAATCCTCTTCTGTGTCGCATTTCCGCATAGGCATTTGATTAGAGCTTGATAATAGAGGACTGACTGATGGAGCGGTCGTTAAAAAGACGCAGTGACTTTCTTCCACTTCGTCTCTGCACGGTGAGTTATGCTGACTTGCCATGAAATCAATGGGAAGCTGCTCTTTGATGTCCTGAACATTTAAAATCTCTTCTCGTTTCTGAGCAGACTCAAAGATGAGACCTGTCTCAGTTTTTAATGAGTCATTAAATGGAGTCATTTTGCAGGAATCACCGTTAATGATGCCATCAGACTGTGAAATGATCAACAGATTGCTTTGTCCCTCTATGGATTGGGTGTCATGGAAGGGCGAGCAGCATCTAGAGCTTTCTGCTTTGGTTTCCACCAGTAACGGACTGCAGGGCTTGTCTGTGGTGACAATCTCTACGGACATATCGGTTTCACCGTACGTCTGTGTCGAAAGGCCTATTAAATGATCTCGGCTTGATGTTTCAACAGTTTTACTTTCTGAGCGCTCCACTTTTAATTCGTCAGCGTGCGATGAACTGTTGTCGTCACGATTACCATGGCTACCAGCTGATTGTCGCTCCGCTGCTGCCTTTGTCACATCTGCCATTTTCTCACTAATATCTGGACTGGGCTCAGCCTGAGCTGGTGATAACAGATGAACACCAGAGTGACCCGTAATTCCCTTCACCGCCTCCGCTTCCTCACCCGTGGGTGAATACTCTCGGCTGACGCTACTGTTTTTAAACAGCTGATCGACATTGTCCTCTGCATTACAGTTCCCGCAAGATTCCTCATCCACACGTGGCTCATGTGTCACCACACTTGAGCAGCGAGCAGTCTCGGTTAAAGTGCTACTCTCGGAGATATCCTGCTCTGATGCGACTTTACTCTGCCCCTTGTAATCCTTGTTTTCTGTGGCCTCACTTGGCTGCGATGAATTTGGCTGGCTGCCATTGACTCTGGGGTCAGCCTTGCTGGAGAGAGATGACTCTGACTCATCCAGAATGAATTCAATTTCATCCTTCCTCTCACTGATATTTGGAGGTGATAATATATTCTCCTTTTTCATAATTGCTTCCGTTTCCTCGTGATCTTCTCTTTCAACTGCATCTGTTGCCTGACATTCAGCTTCTACATGTTGTTGACTTTGGGGAGAGTTGACATTTAGCGTTTTGTCTACTGATATAAGGGGTTCTTTCTTGAATATAGAGTGTGAAATCACCTCCAGACTTTTCATGAGATTTTCTGTATATCTCTTCTGCTCCAAAATCTCTTCCTTTGTTTCCGCAGGAGTGTCTTCTTCGGCACTTCTTTCCTCCGTTTTTTGATCAAGGTGGAGCTGTGGGTGTTCAATACGTGAGGATGCAGAGATTAAATTTGGTGCGTGGCCCTCTTTGTCTGAAAATATTTCAAGAGCCCCTGATTCATTGTGAATTGCAGTGTGGGGACTGTGATGTTCACCCATTAGCTCGAATTGGAATGTGCCGTGCCACGAGAGTCCCTGTTCAGTGAAAGGCTCTGAAGGCATCGAAACAGGTACATCTATCGTCGGCACAGAGCATTTAGCATCCAAAGTGGGGCACTCACTCTCTGACTCATCGCCCAGACGTAAAGGTGAAAATTTGCTCATCTGCAGCTGTTTGGGGACGTGCTGATCTAGTATCGGTGGCCTTTCCAACTTTGTTGTCTGCAGCTGGTTCTCGAGCTCGTTCACTATTCTCTTTATCTCCAGCTCATCCTCTGATGCACAGCTGTTAAGATTTGCACTGTAGTCAGTTATTTTTTCCGGCAGAGACAAAGGAACGTGATTATAATCTGGCTTCTTTTCATTTGATTTCTCCGAGTTGCTTTTGTACTGGGATATCTCATCTGGTAGCACGGGGCTAACAATGAGACTCCAGTCTCTTTGCTCCAGAAAAGGAGAGAAAGATGACACAAACTCGTCCTTTTTCTCCGATGCGTTTTCTATTGAATGGAAACCCTCTTTTTGTATCGGCATCTCCGAGTAAAGGCCACCGTCAAAGCCTGTGAGGTCCCCAAACATTGATGAGGTGTCAAATGAAAGCGGAGATTTAATGAGTCCTTGCTCCTGGTCCAGGGGGTAAGGCATGAGGTGGAGTGTGTCTTTTTGTATCAGCGGGCTTTGGCTTTCGGTTGGAGACAGGCACACTTCATCCATCAAAGAGCTGCAAAGAGACCCAGGTTTGTGCGTGACTAGGTCATTGGCTAAAGTGATAGCCTCTTTCACCGCACAGACACTGTCGCTCTGTTTTTCAAACGTGGGAGTGTCTGATAACTCTGGCTGTGCAGCCAGGGAGCCCTCTCTTCTTTTGCCCTTTGTTTTTCTGTCAATATTGAAATCAGTTTCTTTGGTAGCGGGGGACTGTGAATTAAATGGTAGCGTCTTGTTATCTGTGCCGCCACATTGTGTTGGTTCGTCTTTAGGGCAAAGATTGTCTGCCCTCTGTAGGGAATTTCTGTCTGAAGTAACCGTTGTACTGGCTTCTTTTTTGTGAGACACGGGTTTCTCTCTTGATTTTGCATGAGACGTTTTGCTTTTTTCCAAGTGCTTTACTGTGTCTTTTGCTTTTTGCGAGGATGCCGCTAGATCAGCAGCTTCAGGATTTGAGTGACATTTCTTTGGATCCTCTGTATTGTCTTTGATATCAGAATGAATGGCTTTGTTGTTGTTATACTTCTTGACAGATTTCGTGAAAGTCAGTGCAAGTGTGCTGGACTCTTTAAATAACTTCTGAGGGGAAGACCTTTCATGGGTTTTCTGCTCTGGAGATTCTTTGTTTTTGTCTGTCTTCTTCTCACAGTCTGAGTCAGTGCGATCAGTGCTTTTGGGGCTGTTGATACTATCACTTGAAACACTCACCGATGTGCTGAGTTCACTGCTTGTGGACGATCTGCTACCCCGCCTCCTGAGCCTCTGGTGAGAGCCGTGCTTGTCGGGAGAAACCTCTTCGCTTTTTTTCATCTCAAAACACTCCTTCGACTCATGCCTCCATGCTGCCTGGTCCCTCTCGCTCTTCGCTCGCCACTTGCACTCTTTAGTGTATGTATATTTACAGCGACTACTCTGATTCAGTCGGCCTTGGCTTGCTATCTTTACGGGCTCACATTCATCATCTGAGTCTGAGACATAGTCGTATTCTCCAAAGGCGGTGTTCTGCACTGTAGGAGTTAGTCTCTCCATCACCAAGGAAAACTGAAGGTTTTTAGTACCTTTGACGTGGAGTTTATGGAGCTTGTTTTTCTGTTGAACTATTTTGTGAATAAGTTCTTTGCTCCAGGTGCCCCCTCCAGTGTTTTTCCTCTTGCTCTCTTTCACTGCAGTTCTTGATGTCGGGGAGGTGGAGGCCTGTGAGGGTGCCGACCCTCGAAGTGCGGCGTTGTCCTGAAAGCTCTTAACGCCGCAGCGTTCCGAAAACTTGCTGGACAAGAGTAACCTCTGTGTCCCCGTGTTTTCGTCCCCGCTCTTGCACAGAGTTTTCGCCTCTTTCACTTTGCTGCCTTGTTCCCACGTCTTCTCCCTGGAGGCAATTCTTGAATTTTTATGAGAGACTTCTTTTTTTATGTTAATTTTCTCATCTTGTTCCAGATTCAGAGAGATTTTCTCAGGGCTCTCTACATCAGAGTCATAAAAATACTTTTCCTGTGTGAAAGACACATCATCGACTGTTTGTTTATTTTTGCTCTCAAAGACCAGGGATTCTTTCATTTTCAGAGATTGTTTGTTTGACGATGTTTTGACAGTGGTGAGGTCATCATCAGCAAATGCATCAATAAAGCTGCTGTCTATTTCAGCATTGTCTGACTGATATCCCAGTCCGTTCAAAGCTTCTGTGATTAGACTGTCCAACTTGGCGTCCATTTCCAGCTCGGGGAGGTTGACTGAACTGGAGAACAGCTTCATTGAATCGTCTTTATTGTCTCCTTTCATTTCACTGTCACATATCAGGTCGCCATTTTTATTGAGGCCCAACAAAGACAAGTGAAGATCAGACGGACACCTTGAGAGTGAAACGTTGGACACGGACGACACTGCTTTTGCTGGATCTGAATGGTATTTTCGACTGTCCTCAATCTTTGCCGTTTCTTTGAGGTCATTTTGTGCAAACGTGTGATGAGCACAGTATTGCTTATGGCCTAAAAACGAGGCCAGGTTGTTGAAATTTTGATCACACTGTTTGCACGTCAGGAGCACATCCAACTGGTCAAGATTTGCTGTGGCTAATGAGCTGGCTAACAGCTGATGTGCAGAGTATGGCGGGGGAGGCTGCTGGTGCTCCACGCCAAAACTATCCACATAAGCTTTGCTTCCATCCATAGTTGTCTTTACGTGACTACTGCTTTGCAGGTAGCTCATCATGTCGTCTTTGGGTCTGTCGGGTACAAAAGGAAGGTTCCGCGGAGCGTCGGAATGAAACTGGTGGGAGTGAGTGCTCAGGTGATCTGAGGGTAACTGGGTTTTGCCTTGTGGTTGGTGATAGAATGGGTGAGAGGGTGCTGGCTTAGATATCTGCGTGTCCTCGGAGCTGATGTTAACAGGGCTCGTGGATGCCGGGGAGTGGGAGGAGCAGGTACTGCTAGATGCAGGATTATGAACTGGGGATGGCAAAGGGGATTCATAAGGTGATACCATCATCAGTCCCATAGGCGGCACCTGTAATGGTGGAAAGCTGTAGTTTCTTGACGGTGCTGCTGGAAGAGAATGATTGAGTCCAAAGAATACTACCTTATTTTTCGACTCACATACTTGCGAGTGGCTTGTTTCTACTTTAAAAGTTGAGACTGTGTTACTGTTTTTTTTAACAATCTCCTGTCTTTGGTTTGAAAAGCCATCACCAGCTCTGCTGTTCTGAAACGAGCCAGGAGTTTTCAACGAGCTGGGTTTATGTGATTTTATGTCATCCTGCCAGTCAGAGGGGGAAACTATGTAAGCCAATTTTTGATTGCTTATTTGTCTAGATAACTCAATTCTACTTTGGTTTGGCATGGCAGGGGTGGGTCGTATCTGCTGCCAGGGCATTCTGTTATTTTTAGATGAATTTGGCCTTTGGTCGATCGCTGGCTGGTTCTGAAACTGAAACTTGTCATTTATATCAGTGTACTGAATCGTGTTTGGATCTTCTTGTGAATATGCCTTATTAGGCCCCTCCCATGAGTGTGGTATCCTACTTAGAACATTACTGTTGATGTTTTTATCAAAAGCCATTGTGCTCGAGCGAATGTTATTGACTGGAATGCTGTTGTATGTTTTGGTGGGAAAGTGCATTGGTGAGCCTGGGACTTGTGAAATATTTCTTGCATGCATACTTCCTTGAATGAGTGTTCTTTGGTTGGCAGCTGTGTCTTTGGGGTGACAGTTTCTCTTACTCCCCGAGGTGATGGCTGCATCCCTACTGTCTGCCTGTCCAATTGCATCTGTGCTCTCGGCCAGCCCAGTCTTTCCTTGCTCCGACTGCTGTGAGCTGGAGCCAGAGCTGTCGCTGCTGGCTGAGTCCTCACTCAGGTTCCTTGGACACTGGATGGATGATACCACCCCTTGCATAAACTGTGACTGCGGAGTGTGAGGATAAGTGCTTCGATCCTCTGGTTGCTGTTCATTACTGAACTGAGTGTTGTTCTGAGCAATATTTTGCCCTTCTGCAGGTGCGAAAGAAAACGAGTTATGGGTCACATGAACAGAACCCAAAGAGGCGTTCGTGAAGTCTTGGGATTGTGGGTCCTGTTCACAGGGAAAAGAGTCAGAGGTTGATTCTTCCATTAAATTATATCCATACTGAAATGGGCCAGGCACAAATGTGTTTGCCTTATTTGCTTCTGATAGGGCAGTGGATTTCTGCGATGAAACCCCAAAGTTAGCACCATTGAAAGTCCTTTCAGGAGATGCCCATGCATTAGAGCCACTCAGATGAAAGTCAGTCAGAATCAGTTGGCCGCCAGGCTGTGCACCGTTGCTCTCCATGGATGCTGGCTGCTGCTGTTGTGACAGGGGTGGGTGCGGGTGAGATGATGTTCCACTTGAGGAGCCCAGTGTCTGTGAGGTAAAGCTTTGGGAGGTGAGGTTAGAGGAAGCCTCTTGGAAACAGCGGCTGTAGCTAAGCTCTTCTTGTTGTAGTTCGGCCTCTCTCTCTGGTATACTGGGAACGTGGAATCTGTAGCTGCCCGAAACTGGGCCACGACTGGTTTCCAACTTCTTGGGTGGCAAAACCTTCTGCTGTGGATATGCAATACCAACAGTGCGTGGATTTGTAATGCCTGGTCTGTACAGCTGCTGTGGGTTGCCTCGCTCTGTCTTTACTGACCGCTTCCCTTTCTCTCGGCTGCGGCTCTTTCCACTTGGAGACTGGGGACTGCCTTTCCCACTCGACCAAGTCCTGTCAGTGGCGAACTTTGATCTGTTCTGCAGTGATCTGAAGTCAATCTTCCCTGCTTGCTGTGGTCGTATGACAGCCTCACGCTGCTGAGGACAGTCCCTTCTCTTCTCTATTTTTTCAGCTTTGGGCCCTCTGCTACTGGCTCTGGCCTCAGTGCCTGTGCTTGAAAAGTGCTCTGAAGATTCCTTTGAGGTTTTTTCACTCGTCTGCTCCAGCGTGGTGCCCTCATCCTGCAGTTTGGACTCAGTGTCCAGCTCTTTGACTGCATGCATTCGCTGAGTCTCTCCTGCCATGGTGCACAATGTGTGCTGTGAAGGCCTGGTCCTCAGAAGTGCTATCTGGGAGACAGGGACATCGTCTTGTGTGTAGTAATAATCACTAAATGTCCAGTGGCAGGAACTGCAGGGACCGGGCTTCTCGCTGCAAGCTCATCTCTTCACCCTCATTGTCAATTGCAGATCTGGCACCAAAGCAAATCAGACCTGGAAGGAATAAAGAGCAAAAAAGATCAGATGGCAACCTTAAACTATCTGATAAAAACAATTAAAAACTCTTAGAAATTAAATGTTTTCTGCAAGATAAAAGCAAACAATGCTAATTAAACATGCAAGCGAAACATTGAACAGCATTCAAAAAAACTTGTGTATCCAAAAAATACTTTTTGGCCTAGGTGTTAGTATTGAAAATAGAAATGTCAGGAACTTCCAAATGAAACAAATAAAGTAAAAAAACAAACAAAACAAAACCGTACAGTTTCACACAAAGCTACTTCATATCATATACTTGTTCCCTGTTTCTGCCAGCAGAGAGCAGTATTGCAGCATCAAACAGCAGTACTGTCAATATACACTGTGAGATCAATAGGGAATTCCAAAATTCTGTCTTTTCATACTAGTCCGTGAGGTATTACTTAGTCTAAGTTCCTTTTTTTCAACAACAGACACATTTCAAACAACCCCACAGAGTTTTTGCTTGATTCCTGCTTGACAGCAGTAAATAGTTGTTGTGTCATATTCAACAGTCGTACAAAGAAAGCAGTTTCGTCTTGGAATGATGAAGTTGAACGTAGTTCTGAGGATGAGAAAAATTCAGTACATGTATCCAAAGTGCATTGCCAGTAAATGAATCACAGACTCCTTAAGAGAAGGGACACAATGCCACAGTGTTCTTTTGCTACAGAGGGCTTCAGGTTTAGATCATGGAGGAATATCGAGGATTAGTCAGCCAGCCCTTAGACAGTGAGAAGTGAGGCCACACTGACGTTTGTTGCCTTTCCTCAGGCATCCCAGACAGTGCTCTCGGGTCCTGGTTTACTTTGGCCCGGCAATGCTCCTGGCTGATTGAGGTCAGACCAAATGAAACTTGCAGTTAGCACCAAAATGTAATTTCTAGGCCCGGTAACCAAACTTCCAACACACCTTCTGTCTGCCTCCACTGACTATACCGGTGCTGGAGGTAGCCTGTGTTTGCCGAGACTACCATCCTGGTCAAAGCATCTGTTTTGGCTACCATCCACTGTGCTGAAGTGTCCTTGAGCAAAGCACTTGTGGTTTACTGAGGAAAGTTTTAGCCTGTGAGGAATGAGTGAAAACTGCATACTAAAATGAAAAACTAAGTACCACTGAATCGAGCCTCTTTTTTAGGCAGTCACTATAATGGAGCCAGAAAACTGGATATAACACTGTCAGATGTGAAAGACAAACAGACAGTAAGTATGTGCACCCTCATCAGTCTCTCCGGAGATTCTTTTTTTGGAACTCTCTGGGTCATTTTGTCATCAGCACCTGATTTTGTTTCCATCTTGAATCCATCCTGTGGAATCAATATTTTTACTAAAACATCCTTTAGCAGGTTGGTATGGTAATTATGATTTATGTACTCTTTTATTTATAGCCATATTCAGTTAGAGGTATAATTCAGGCAGATTTAAAAGAAACAAACCCTACTTTAGTTTTTTTTTTTTTGCAAAACGTCCAAATTCCTTTCGTAGAGATCGTATCTGATCACCTGAGCACCGAGCCTAAGATAAGACTGTTTGACAGCACAACATTAGTGCTGACTATCTGGAAGACGATGACAGACGGCTCACAAATGAATTCTTTGTGCACCCTGGCCAAAGAACCAAACCACATCTAATCACGATGAAACATAAATACAATCCTGTTTCTGTAGGAGTATGTCTTGTGGCCTTATTAATGGTAATAAGTTAGCAAGTGCATGGTATGCTGACTGTATTGTAGTGTAAGTGAGGTCACGGCCAGATAGGTTCCTAAAAGTGGACAATTTTTTTTTCACTGTATAAATTCAAGCCCTCTCAAAGCCACAGAGACGAGGAGATGAGCTGATATGAGATAAGATGTGTTGGCCTACAGCTTTGAGCCTCGAAGGCCATTATGTTTCCATCCACAAAGCAGCAGTCAATACTTTCAGATACCGCATGACACACAGTGAGATATGACCCTCAATTTTTTCTGACAAGATCTCCCTGTGCTGCTCGTTTCCTTGTCTCATCCTGTGGTAAACCTCCCAGAGGTATTTAACAGGTTGGAAGGGAGACCTGAAGCTGAGACCTGGCTAGGTTTTGACCTGGTTGTGAAAAATCGCATCCCCTTTACAGCTCCACAGAATCTGAAAGCCAAAGTGTCTGCAGGTATCTCTGCCACCGGTTGGGGAAACTGGGGTGAACGGCCTTGCCCGCGTCTCCATCAGGCAGCGCTCGATCCAGCACTGCTGAGTCAGCAGTCACGATCATACATCATAGCCCCAATTGTATTTGCCTAGACTGGCTGTTGCGGTTTGTGGCTGTGAATGAACGCCTCCAACAACAAAAAGAGCAGTATGAGGATCACAGGAACCTTACAGAAGTAGCACCAAAGCCTGAGCTGTCAGTTTACAAAGAGTAAAGGGTCAATTATAGTCTAAAAATGCCTCGGACACTTCCCCTACAGCCCTGGGCTGCACAGTATTTCTTTCCCTTCTCATAAACAAGAATTATTTCATACAGAGACTGCTTGCATATTAATCTGGCAAATTGGTGGTGTTTTTGCACTGCTTACTCAGTTTTTTCATGAAATAGCATGAATTGCAGTTGGACTGTGTATAAAGACAATGTGGTGGTGACAGAATTGCAAGCTGGGCACAAGTTCATATCAAATCCTGTGTGACTGGTCTAAAATTTATTCCATAAAAGTGCATTTGAGTGCAGTTTTATAAGTCAATTAAGGCTGTGTGTGTATGTGTCCATGTGAGTGTGTGTTCTTCAGGCCTCCTGTCAAATCACCAAGTCTTTCAGGCAGTGGCGCCCCATATGGCTTCACCACAACACCACCCTGACTCTCAGCTTGAGACTGCTGAGTGCCTAAGAACTGGTGTGCTTGTGGTATAAGTCCATGCGTGTTTGTGTGTGTGTGCGTGCACATAACTGTAACAAAAGTGGCTACACTGTTTTCCCCCATTACTTTCACAAGGGTCTGTACTGGTTTCTCACAGGAATGAAGGAAGGGATGGTTAAAAGGTGCTTGAATGAAAGCTCAATTTCCTGGAAGCCCCTTTCCTGTCATTTTAGAACAGGGTGTATGTGGTGTTGGTTTAAGTGAATATTTGCTAGTAGCGCTGTCAAAATCTTTGTCGACTCATCACATCAGTCTCACATAGCTGCTTTTGCCATTTAGAGGCCAAAACCTCTAAGCGCCGTATCTCTCAAAATCAGTTAACATAAAAGACTACAGGCTCAGCATCTCTTTTTTTTTATGAGCCACTCGACACCTCTGTTGATGTGCGTTCTGTAATAGGAGAGTACCCAAAGGTGGCTCGCAGAAATGGTAAAAGCAGACCAGAGCTACTAAAATGGGTGATCTTAACAATGCAGCAATTCAACATTTGCTTAAGACACCACAAAAAAAAAAAAAAGGTGGCTCGGGAAGACAATGACTCTCCAGAGAAACAAAAAATCCTTAATGCCAAGAGAAAAGCAACAGCAGGGCGAGTAATCCACTCCTACAAAGAATGGCTTCCTTTATAATAATGGAAATCAATAACTGCCATCGGCTGCTTGTTCGTCTTTTCCAGATGCTTGTGCACTGAAACATCGACATGCAATGGTCTAGAAGATCACTGAGGGAGAGAAGACAGATGAAGACGAGAGATGATGAGAGGTAAGAGGTGATGGAATGGGGAGGCATTTATGGGGTAACGGGGAATTCCATTAAGTAGAAGGAAAAGTGTGCAAAAGGGATGGGTTGTTCAGTGCGTTGCGTAGCCCAGTAGGCTGTGTAATGAGAGGGATGCTGGGGGGGTGTCTGACTGCTCTCCTCACACCTTTCCCAGCATGACCGGTCCAGTGAAGAGAATGCATGGTGAGAGCGGCTGGCCCCAGGCCCTTGTTGGGGCTCTCCGCCAAAACCTCTGTCAGCGTGCCTGCCTCCTCCCCTGTAATTCTGGAGACATCCATTACGCAAGCAATTTGCCTTTAAGATCTCCGCACTTATGTCTATTTAACGGCAGGCTAGGAGGAGGGATATGACAGTGATGCGCTTTCTCAATTCTGCCACCGCAGTTATTAAAACAGAAGCAATGGATGTGGGTGTGCGAACAGCAGTGGCCTGTCAGTAGTTCATAACCTTAGTTTCTCAGTGTACGATTTACAGAGGATAATTAATGAGTCATCTGTCTTCTGCCATACTGGTGACATTTTGCGAGAAGTCTTCAGGGTGTCTGAAAGAGGAGCACATCTGAGCACTTCAAACGAAGCAGCGAGCAAAGCACTAAAGGAGGTTTGTTAAATTTGTGCCTCCCTGCTCGCCACCACCCTAACCCCACCCTTCACCCACTGTGGTTAACTGCTCAGTGGGTAAGATAGAAGGTGCGTATGTGTATGTGAATCTGTTAGTGTGCATGAGTGTGCGCGTCTCAGAGGTTTTGGTGTGTAATTCCAGAGGCTGTCCTTACCCCCTCCCAAGTTTTTCCTCTTTCACAGACGAGTTTTTTCTTTTATTTATTTTTTTGCTAACCACTGAATTCTGGAGTCGGTCTGTTTCCATATTGCTAACCACAGCATTCCATCAACATGATGGAATCTTTGTTTTAGAGCATTTCAAGGTTATTATTTCTTCTTTTTTGACACAGTTTCCAGTATTTCTGCTCGTCTGTGGAATATTACTTGTGTGGCTGTGACAGAAAAAGGTGTGTGTGACAGACATGTAAAACATGAGTGAGTAGAAGAGGATATTAACGAAAAGGGCGACGGAGGTAAAATTTCCTGGCTCCTTCTTGTTTTTAATGGAGAAAGTCTTCCTTCTTTACCGTATCAATATTTGCTTGTCCTTTCTTCTGCCTGGGCAAAAGTATTTGGTTGCCTCTAAAAAAATCATCAGTTCACATTCTCATTTAGCCTCATTTGTAATTGTTTCAATTAGGTCCAGGGCTGTACTCGGGGGAAATTTAACCAGATGACAGTTAATACTATAAGACACACCAAGAGCTCCAGTAAAATAACTAACTATTAATTGCTGCACATATCTAGGTATTTATAAGGTAAAAGACACTTCATGTTTTCTTCACCAAGCCACATACCGCAAAAGTCAACCTAAACTCATTAAACACTGGCTGAAAGGTATCTGAGGAAAGTCCCGTTATAAAGTGGTCATGGTAGAACAATTACTGAATCTGGATACAGTAGATGCAAAAGGTAAAGGGTGAAACATAGAAGCTTTGGCTTTAGCTGTTTCAGTCACACATTACAAAGAAATCATAACAATCCTGACAAATTCAGATGTGCCAGATAAAAAAGACCATCTGTTAATCTTTAAAGTAAATTAATCTTTACTTTGATGTTAAAGTATGTGAAGTTTTTTTTTTAAAGAATTGAAACAGGTTTTATTTAATAATTAGATAAATGTCTTTTTCATCCTCTACATGAAAATAAACTTTGATCTTTACAAACCTTGAGGTAAATTATTGTACACACATACTCAAGGACTGAAACGGCATGTAGGTTTATACGGTACATGCTCGGTATTTATGTAAACTTTGTCTGCAGTTTTTCTTTCATTAAATCATTTTTGCAGCCATTAGTTATCAGATTCCCATAAATCCATGATACCATGTTACAATAAAAGTGTCCATTTATGAGCTACATGTTTTGCTCCATTACTATTTGCATATCCTGTGCCTTAAAGAAGCCAGAGGCAGTGAGACTCTGGGGCCAGTAGCACATAGGTGAAAGTCCAGAGATGAGACTGGGCCTGAAAAAGAGGCGTAACAACCTCTTTGGCCTCTGGGGAATCAGCCCTTTGTCAGTGACCCATCACCCTACCTCCCATGAGCAAATGAACAACCTCACCTAACACAAGCGTGCAGAAACATGCCGAGCGGTAGCCACAAAATTTTGACACAAGCTTCCTTGTCGTCACACGCCGTGCCTAAATGGCAAAATACTTATTCAGCCATGCACATGCTGCTATTTCTACACGGTAACAAAAGCTCTAAAATGATTTTTACAACTGGCATAAAGTCTGTGCCTCACACTAATGTTTTAAGCAGTGAAGAAACTCTATATCCCCCTGCAAAAAGAGTAAATGCAAACCTAACATCACTGGGTATTTAAAGCATGTTGTGTGTTGAACTAAATATGGAAGAACAGGCAATATTAAATCATTTTGAGATTCTAGTTAGATTTGTTTCTCTTTCAGACAGCCAGATAAGCCCGCATACTACAGCCTTTTGTGGACAGATGCTTTCATTAGAAGAGGTTGGGAGTGGCAGAAACCCATTAAAGACAATGAGGTGAAAGTCTTTTAGACTCCTGTTTACCTGCAGGCTATACTCATGACCTTTCACCTTCAGGTACAACTTTTGCTTAGTAAGGTTTAGACAGGAGTTAGTACATATCATGCACGTATCTCCAGACAAGGGGACAGTCGAGTCCCGGCATGTGACTGTGAAACTTTGGGAAAGGGGGCCATTTAAATGCAGTACATGTCAGTGCCACATAAAACAAGCACATTTTCATGAAATACAGTTTTTCTGTGAGACTTCACAGCTGGCAGATACACAGAAACTCTTTCTGTGAACATTTGGTCTCACTTCATGATAGCAGTTAGGAAAATGGTTCAGGTTTTACGTGAGTGCGTGAAAGTGCATTCACACATTCGGAGGAGTAAAATTGTATATGTGTGCTGTATTTATCCAGACAAGTCTGTTTATGTATAACGTGAGTATAAGTTGTATGACTGACATGCGCAATGTTTGGGTTTTTATAGAGTAGTAGATGTAATATTACTTTACGGCACCAGCGGCTGAATCAAAGTCAGATTTAATTCTGACTTGATCTTGTCACAGAGATTTAAATCAAAAGGAGAGCGGGTTTGTAATGGAAAGTAATTCACTCCTTTTAGATTTGGCAGCATCTGATGTGCCGAATGCTGAGAGAAAGAGCTCAGTATTCTACCATTAGGTTGGGACAGAGACAAGAACAAAGGAAAAACAAAAAAACCATGACCAGTAAACTTCTGTTTTCTTGCTTCAAACATCATTCCCAGATGAACCATTGTGCCTCTTCTTTCCTTCATTCTATCTTGTGCTGTCTGTCTTAACACTTTCTTTCTGTCTCCATCCCACACCCACATGAAAGAAAATCTCTTCAGTTTAGCATTAGGCTACAGGAACTGAGGGACAGGTGGGGGTTGGTCCTGAGAGGAAACAAAAACATTTGTGGGAGATTTAGGGCGAAGGTTACTGGAGTGGCCGCATGACTGACAGTCACAGCTTAATGCTAAAATGTCTGTGAAGAAGCTTCTCGGATGATAAGTGAAACGTCTTCAAGCAACTTAAAGAAGTTCAGACGCTTTTCTTTCCAAGCTCCTTAGACCTTAATGCTAAAAGCAACACGGCTAACTCAGAGAATAAGATCATGAGCTTAGATTGTTTGGAGTTGAGTGTATTAGGGTGACAATAAGTATTTTGTGTCTCCAACAGAATTCTAGCATTTATGTGAGGAGATGAGTGGAAAGGGTAGCAAAGCAAAAACACAGCATAGTATTTTTCTCTCCCTTTTTTATTCTTCCGTCCAATTTGCACCAATGCCAAAATCAGTAGGCCCCTGGCAAATGGCAAAGAGGGAATTCCAAGTCTAGTGTGCGTGAGTCAGTACCAGCATTTTCCAAATTCACTCTGCCTGTGTCTCTTTAAATAGCCTAAGGAAATGTCCAAATGACCTAATTATGACTTTCCTAAGTAGCCTGTGTTAATGCATGACATGGTATTCAAAAATATACAATGACAAAACAGCAGGATCTTGATGGTGATAAATTTTGCTTCCCTTCTGTTTGGTTTTATTAGACGTATGTTAGGACCATAAGCTGGATTGTGTTTGTGTCTATGTTTTTTTGTGTTGTGTCTCAGATGTCAAGGATTTCCTTGGTCACGGCAGTTCTTCAAAGGCTTACTGAAGTTAAACGATCTGCCAGAGACATGACTGGACCAATTCATCACCCTTTACTCTATGTCACAATAGTGCAAACTGGAAACTCTGTTTCAGTAATGCATTTTACATCACTAAAAATGCAGTCAAACTACTACTGAACTGTGGCAGCCTCACACACACACACAAAAGCTCTCTTGCCCGAACAAACATCATTAAAAATTTGTTTCTATTTTGGAGACTCAACACTTTGGTCCACTTCAGCAGTTCAGCTGCACCTAAAGTAGCACTTGGAAACAATAACAACGAATCCTATTTAAACAATAGCCTCATTCATAGCAACAGAAGCTCAGTTTGAGCTGTCATTTAGTGAAATTTTAGCAGGATTCTAACTTTATCCTTTTACTGCTTGTGCCTCAGCACTGCTTGTTTAGTGCTGAGAAACAAGGTGGTATACATCCTGCTCAAAACCACTTTATAGTAATGGTTTGGAAAAGCCAAGACAATTAAGGCAAAATGAAGGAGAACGTGACACACTTGTTGGAGTGCCCCGCATTCCATTCTAATTAGCTTGTCAATGTGCCACCTTTGTGAGTGAGACCTTTTTTATATGTTGCTGATAAAACTATCTATAAACAAAGTCCACATGGATTGGGGTGGGGGGAGGGATCTGGGGGGCATGTACAGGATCTGAAATAAGAAGTAGCATAGTTCTCAAATTCACAATTGGAGTTGTTCTTTCTTGGAAATCAGAAAAGTCACAAAAAGGATGGAGAAGAGATATGTGGAGGACGAAGGGATCTCAAGTAGAGAGGACTGCGAACTGCACTCAGAATCTAATTCAGAGCCGTTAAAATAATAAAGTCACTTATCTGCAACAAACAGTTCGACCACAATACGCTGTGGAAATGTTAAGCTGCAGTGCACCTGTAGCTTACTCTTTCTTTCCTGATTTTAGTATCAGCACTGGCTACTTTACCCTTCCTTGCCTGTCAAAAGAAGATTTCATGGATAACAGTTTGGACTGTTGTCCAGCCGTGTCAGATTTTGGCAGAGACTTCAGCAGTGCTAACCCACAGCTGGTAAACAGCTTTTCCTATCTGATCAATGACTTAAATAGCGGAAGTCTGCACTGTTTCGGCATCATTCCCAATTTTGTTCCTTGTCTCTCTGTCCTCTTTCCTAGCTTTTCCTCTTATCTTTTGTACTTTCTCTGTCCAGTGGTCCTGTGTGGCATGTGTCTCGCTGCGGGTGCAGCAGGAGGACTACCTGATGCGTCGCTGTGTAGAATAGGACCAAGGGGTCTGCTGTTGAAAAGGAGCTCTGTGCTGCATCTGCAGATCGACTTACACGACCACTTCCTGCTTCCGACCAACTCCTCACAGGGAATCCTGTGTGCCAAGGCCGAAAAAAGCTCAAACAGAGGGGTTCAGTCCACCCAGGGGCTGAGCACAGGACCCTATTCATCCTCTCCCCAAGACTCCTCCCCTCTCTCCCCAACCAACCTTAGGATAGCTTTATTTTAAAATTCACAAATATTCCCCTCTCAGAGGCATTGAGATAAACCAACTGCTCATTCCCTTTTTTCACTGGGGCTTGACAGACAAGCTGTGCCAGTGCTGCCCCGAGACTGGTGAGGCGAAACACGCTGGTGTTAAGCCTTTGTATGGTGTCTGTCTCTCTGACATGCATCCAGTTACGTCAGAAGGTAAAGTAAGCAGCAAGGTTCATTGATAAAATGATGCATTTGAACATAGAAAAAAGGTTATAGAGATGTTTAATGGTTAATGAGCCTTGTAATTGAGTGACTGCAAGGGAATCCCGGCAGTCACAGTTAAAGGTGGAGGGTAAAACAAACAAATACATAAATAAATAAATCTCTGTCTGAGGCTAGGGGGAGCAAATCAGTTTGGTTACCGGAGTCGTGCTGCTATTCCAGGAATGCGTACTTTGTCCCATCTAGACCTGGCAGCAGTGGAGAGAACAGGAACTTGGGAATAGTAGTCTTCACCTGAGTTGGAATATTTACACAACCCTATGAGGGCCAATAAGGTAAGGCTATTTAAGATTCTTGGGGAAATGGCAAAGTGGGCAAGTAACTCTTAGGACAAACAAACCCAGCATTAATGTTTTTGGTTTCCCCCCTGCATATTGCTGAGACACAGTCTGTTTTCTCTAATGTCCTTGTCGTTTTTGCCTTGGGTCGTTGGACACTGCCGTGTGTTTATACTTTACACACATTAAAACAGCACCCGATACGTCCATTCCTACCAGGGGGACAGAAAAACATTTAACTTGTCGGCTTCCTGGGCTTCCCCCTCGGATGTCAGCCTCAGATGAGGGTGAGAAGAATGACGTTCTGTACAGCCGCTGCAAGAAGCCATTCATACATCCACAACTCCACCACAGAGAGTGTGCAGCACTGACCCATGCTGGCTGGAACAGAACCAGCACTGATCCGGTCCCTGCTGTCTCTACACCAGACAACATCAGTATTGATCTTTCTGTGCTGGATGCCACAGTGATCCTAAGGCTATATGCCCACCGATTCAGCAGGATCCCTGCAGGGTCTCTGCAGGGATCCTGCACAACATCACCACTGACTCGAAGATTGTGCTCAATTGCTCAACATCTTCACAGATGAGCTAGTACGCTTAGAGCCTAGTAAAAACATTGGTATTTCTGGCTGAGCTCTCACTGAAGCAAAGGAGTGTATGATGAAGAAATAAACCAGTTTTTACACGATTAATCTCCTGCTGATCAACAAACTTAATCAACTGTTTTTGTATACTCCCCAATGCGTTTCCAGTGCTGAAAAGGAGGCCAAAGCACCTGGCAGCACTCACTTTGTTCCCATCAAATGTGCTCAGGCTCACTGGAGACCAGTGCAGGAGGCTGAGATAGAGAAAGCAGCTTCTGTGCATCAACCATACCCCACCTGTCTGACATACCTGTGTGGAACGCTGGCGGCCGAGCAAGCCAAAGAGCAAGCCAAAGAGCAAGCCAAAGAGCAAACCAGAGAATATTCTGTGTACCTAAGAATATTTTTCTCAGCCCATGTCTTAGCAATTAATAGAGGGCTTACATAAAATCGTTGTTATATGTTCTCAGGTTTTAATATAGGTGAGTATAGTGAGCGTGACTTATTCCAAATCTGACAGATTATGGGGCCTCAAATGGCTAAAAGTGAAAGTGAGACTTACAATACCCTTGGGTACCATGGAGAATAGACTTACTCTTGTACACAATGCCACTATCAAAATTTCTAAAAGGGGATTATTCATGATGAAAACATTTTATTTCCAGACACGCAGCTTAAGGGAAGGTTCACTCTAAACAGAAGTACACAAATGTCATCCTCTGGCCAGTAGTGCTATTTTATCTGGGCTTTGGATATAATGAATAATATTGAATTAGTTCATCTACAAACATTGCTGTGGGTGATTTTTCTTCTACCAGAAGAAAGGCATGAAGCTTGAAAACCTAAGAGCTTATCTACAGGGCGTATTGTTACAGGTCTTGCTGTCAGGGGCATGAGTAAAAATGTCTTTCTGCATAGCAGCAGTGGTTGATGGATAAGGTCTGAAAGAGAGAAAATAGCGCCACTCAAAACAAGGTTTGAGCTTTTTTTCAGTATCTCAGTAATGATTTTCTGAAAGAGATGTTTCCACTCAGTTTTTTAAATACATTTTTGAACTTTTCCGTACCAAACGGCAAGAGCAATTTAGTTGCTGTAACAATCTAGATGAATAAAGGAAAAAAACGTAAATCTGAACACTGTGCAAAATAGTATATGCAAGCCACAGTTGTGCCCGCTATCTCATGAATTATACTTTGCCTCTCCTTCCTATTTTTACAGCTGCTGCACAACTAGATCTGCTTGAATGCTTTACTCCTAGGTCACAAAGAAATATAAGAAACCCAGAGTATTCAAGACTAAGGTTCTCACAGTCACCCAAACACCAACAATCCCCTCTTGACCTTCGGCCATATGTGAGCATTCACATCCTGAGTTATGTGTGAACATAATGCTCCGTGCATTTCAAAAAAACATTTTTATCAGTGAACGAGTAATGATTTACAGCCTATGTTTTTCTACTTTGATTTAGCCAATTTACTTCAAAACGCAAGAGTTGAAACCACAATCCCATATCAGACTGTCACCAAATCAACACTTGGAAAACATTAAGTAAACACTGAACAATCGTGGACAAACGCCTGCGCCGGTGCTAAGAATGGTCTCCAAAATCTGAAATGAGCTCACTTAAGGAAGTAACATACCTTAAAGTGAGAGATGACGTTTGTTTTTAACTCAGAACTGGTGTTTATTTCTTTTGCTGTTTACATGGTTGACTGCATACTACAACAGCCTTTCACATTTCTGACATCTTATAAACTTACAATAAATAACTCAAGTGAAATGACTACTGTGAGCATTACAGCACAGTTTGCCAACTTCTTTTTGTCTTCGCTTCCAGAATGATGCACATCAGATGAATACCTTTCTGGTTGCACAAGCTGAGGTAAGGATAGCACGCTCTAATTTATGTGTCAAACTCCGTATCCACGAAAAGTGCTAGTGCTGCACCCAGGAGCTGCTGATGAATATAACATTTGGCCAGGCTGCTGGGATCGGAAGCCCTGTCACAGTCCATTAAAAGGCTGAGACAGGGACAAGCTACAACCTGTAACCCTGCGCTGGTGACCTATCAGCTTAGCATTATGGTCTCGTTGCAGCCCCACTAGAAAAACTGTCGGCCTGGGCTATGGTCTGTCTTTTGCCCTTTTGACCTCACTTCAATTTGTCATGCCAACATCGCGTGCCCAACCATTTGTTTTGGCACAGTCTTCAACTCTTGGGTAGCAGGAAAGCCATTAATCTAGGGCTACTGGGTCTTTAGGGGCCATGTGAGGACCTTTCGCCACTACAACACACCCAGATTTTGGTCAAAGATTTAGTCAAAAATAGGAGCAATAATTTAGCAAGTATAAATATTAAAATATCTACAAATGCTAAATGAATAAGAGTTGTTCAAATGTAAACTGTGATTACAGAAGATGACTTTGATCCTGCTTTCTTATTATCCACTTACTGAGGATAGTTACATTAGAAATAATCTGCTTAACTGTGATTCACAACCATCTCAAACATAACATAAATACAAGGAAGCCCCTTTCATGTCCTTTTTTTTTTAAATCTACTGCAAAATGCGTACCTTAACTTCTTTTTTGTTTTTACAGAAAGACACTTTCAGAGTTCATGTACTGAAAACTATGTGGAGGAGTACCATTTGCAACACGTCCAGGAAAGAATAACAAATGAAGATAGTCTCATGTGATTGGTGATTTTTCTCTAGAGAGTAGGTTCCCAGCATCTCTTATCCACCTTGCTATCGCACATGCAGACCTAAGACAGGGAAATTAAAATGAAATATAGGCTCGTAAAGTTTTGAGAGGATTTGAAATGTTAAAAGCTTCTACTGACCTCAAAAAACAAATGCGCAAATCTCCGCTGTTATGTTTTGAAGGATAGGGAAAACTAGCAGTAGACAGAAAATGTGTCTGAGGACATGCTCTTATCTAACATTAGAATACCTTTCTTTCTAGGGCAAGGTAGTCTGCTTCAAACCAGCAGAGAGAGCAAATAGCAGGTCAGGCAGTCCGCACGTCGTCAGGTCTTAGGCTCTTGGCTGCAATCTTGGAGGAATTTATGAATGGTGTTTAGCTGGTTTGGTCAGGGGCTCAGATATTTCTGTGCTGATTTCTTTCCCCCAGACTGCTGCAGCTCCAGCAGACTAGAATAACCTCAGTGTTGCAATCTCTCCACAGACGCCCAGCTGATGTTCCATTGTTAAAAAAAGGAAAAAGTAATGGTGGCAGGGAGGTTAGTTCCCCTTGATTTAAATGGGAAAATGACATCACAGTGGTAAAAAAGGCACCACTGATAAGGTATGTAGCTTTAGTATTTTTGTGTGATCTTGTCTGAAAGTGAAGCGTCCATATGTTGTTTATCAGCTACGCTGAGTAATTGTAGCATATCAGTTGTGTACTTGGCAGGCAACAGTCTGCTCTTTAAGTCATCTGAGAGTAGCTGAATAATATTTCTGCTAACCACAGTGTGAGTGTGATTATAAAATGAAAGGGAACTGAGGTCAGAGAAGAGATGACGAGATGTTTTTATCTGCCGCTGTTTAAGGTGGAATGTTAGAGGTGAGCAAGTTGAGAGCCAGCTCTGTAGTGCAGGTCAGAAAGAAGGCGCCTCTGAGTATAGCACAGTCGCAATTTGAAGAATCCACCAAGTAGACTTTTCTCCACATTCTCGGAGTCTCTTTTCCACCTTTCGGAGATTGTTTTAGTTTCCGAGAGAAGCTCAGCATGTCCTGGAGACAGTGTCTTGCATTTTTAGAACTTCTTTCCCCTCTTTGTTCGTTTCTTCTAATACGTTGTTGGTACAAATTACCAAATCCCACTGAAAACAAATACTGTCCTGTTCCATTCATTTTCCTGGAAGTCAGGGGAAAAAGAACAGTAACAGATGGGGATGACACATCAGGCTGGGTGGCTGGCCACACTGGTATACTAGAAAGTTGTGAGTCAGACTGAAAACTAGGGAAGCATTTGAAGAATGGGTGACTATCTGGAATGTGCGATTCAGCGCATGTGCAGTGAACCCCTCAGAGAAGTGCCATGCCATTGGGCCAAGCAAAAGTTTTTCTGTTATTTCATATTTCCAAGCATTAGGTACTTTTACTGCTGCACCAACAGTCAGAAAAACCTTGGGGCCACATACTGTTGGTGCGTAACTGCTTTACACTCAGTCTGGCTAGCTGACTGGCGTGGTGAGAAGGAACAGTTGACAAGGTAGAAATCTGATGATCCACTTAGCAGTCTTTAAAGCTTCATGAACCTTTTCTCACTCTCTCGAGGATCCATCTGTCCTAAATCTTTCCCAGCACTCTTCCTTCTTTGCATATTTTTGCTGTTACCTTGCCTCTGCCCTCCTACTTTTGCTCCATTTTCCATTTTAACCCCTCCCCTCTTTTCTCATCCCTTTTACTAGCTTCTTTTTTGTTTGGTCCTCTGTAGCACTTGACTCTCTCCCTTCGGAGACAGACACTTTAACAAGCCTGCCCCAGTGGGCAGTAGACAGAGAGGGGAGGTTATTTTTAGATTGCAAACAGATTAAAAGGGGAACGTTTTTCTTCATCCTTGTAAAGAGTCCTCTTCTCTCTCTTTCAGTCTGTAAAGGAGTTTAGCATCTCTGTGGGGGATCTCATGCTACCTCCCCCACACAAACTCTTATTTTCCCAGACCCATGTAACCCCCCCCCCCCCATCACACTCATCCTCTCCAAACACTGACATCATTCGTCAGACTGAACTCTTTCCTCTGCTCTCTGTGGGGGCTGTTCTGAACACTCTGTACAGCATAAAACGGGTGAGTCTCAGCTCCTGACACAAATCAAGCAATGGCAGGAAAAAAAAATCACACATCTGATACATCATTGCATCCTTAGGGCAGTTCTCCTCACATGACCTTTTTTCAGCGAGACTACCACATTAGACGCACACACACATCTACACCCTGTTAAAAGGGTGCTAAAAGAATAAATCACACAACTGCATTAGGAATAATTAGGCCAGTGGAGTTTGGGAGGTGACGGGCAAGCTTACTTCAGCGTTTTCCTGTCTTGGACCGTGACCAGAGTCTGACTTTTTCCTCCTGTCGCTGCGAGCAAACACATACACACACATACCAACCGTGTGGATCACCTCATCTCTGGCCCGAGCTGGTGAAGTAAAAAGGGGGAGACACGGCCTTCTGGGTTTTACTGCTCCTACACTCACTGACCCATACCGAGGTCTAAAGTCGGATACAGCTCCTGTAACTTTCCTGAAAGTGGCCTCATTCCTTTGAAAATATTCTGTTTTTAGAAGTGCAGCCTTTCCCTCACCCTTAATTTGAAGAAGTGAGTTCTTAAGGAGCGGGCGATATTGCGTGTTAGTCGGCCTGGCAGGGACCAAGCAGGAAATCTTTCATTAAAATTCACTCAAGGTCCATCATGACTTGAAGCTCTGTGTTAGATATTGAATAATAACTAACAGAGAGCGGTTCTGTTGAAGGGTTTATAATCCTCTGCATCACAGCTTGACCAATAAGTCCTGGGAACTCAGTTATAAATCAACAGCTTAGATAAACAGAGATTAAAAGTTTCTAACTGAACGCTGTGTTTGGAGCTCTTTTTGTGCACGTGCTTTCTCCACCTGAAACTTTCTGAACTTTTCTGATATTCTCACAACAGAGCTTAAAAAAGAGCAAAGGGTGTTATCTACCTGATGCAAAGGAAGATTGGAAATGAGGAGGGAAAGTAATAAAGACGAACCAAAAGAGAAAATGATCACAGAGCGTTGAGCTACATCAAAGTACTTCAAATGGCTTCTTCTCAAGCATCGTGAGCTGAACTACGAGCACATTTGGGCTAATTGTCAATCGCACGTAAAAATATTTATGTGGAATATCTACTCTTATCCAAACCATGCGGTTCAACTAAGCAAAGCAGCTCCCCAACGGAAATAGATGTTGGCTTTTCTTAAACACTACCACCCCCACTTCTTCTTATCCTTCTTTTCATCTCTTTCATTCTCTAGTAAAGTCATGGAAAACAAAATGTCAGCAATAAAAGTGAATTTCTTCTGTGAAATAGAATAGCTAAGGCCAAGCGTGTAATTTCATAAGCAGAAGGCACGTGAGTGCCTCTGGGAATATGAGATCCCTGTGGCAGAGCAGGCTCAGACTCAGTCTTTGCTGTAGTTAGTGGGAAACCTGATAGTAATACCTCTGCTCTGCTCGCCTATGAGTCTGTCATTCAAGTTGTAGGAGGGGCTTAGACAACAGTGGCACTGTAGCATCTAACAGAGCCATGAGGATTTAGAAGAGGTGGACTGAGGTGGTTTTCCCAACAACATCTGTAGGACCAGAGACTGTAGGTCTTAGTTTGTGTCTAGAACCAGGACACATAGAGTGGCAGGGGTGAAAGAAGCCAGAGAGAGATTAGTTCAAAAGTAGGGACAGTGAAGAAGATAGTAGTAGTGCTGTAAGACAGTACAGGGGATACCTTAGCCCCTCTCCAAGGTGCACACACAGACAGATCCTTAGATGTGTTTAAGCTCTGGAAATAAAAGCAACGGCCATTCTAACATCACTGAGATTTAAGCTGAGAGGCATAAGGTATGTAAGGTAAAGAAGAAAGCTGATGATCTGCTCCACATCTTACATATGATATCAACAAAGCCTCCCTGTAACTACTGACACAAACTCAAACTTGACATTGCAATCTCACCATTAAGTCTGTTAATACATTTTCCTCCACAGGACACTTTGTGTGTCTGTTGCATTTACTCATAATCCCACCGTGTCTTACAGGAAGCAGTTGTTCCCACTCGCTAGATCTGGATAAAGATGGAAGCTTTTGAAAGTTATTCTTCAAAACCCCACGGAGCAAAATGTGACTTTGTAGTAAGAAATGATGTACATCACAGTTTTTGTTTCAGCCAAGAGGGCCTAGAGGAAAATCGTACCTATCTCTGGTATCAATAGTCATTTTAGGCCTCGCTGGATGCCTCGGAGCTGATAGCATCTCACAGACTGACAGTCTCATGTCTGACATCAGATACAGAGTGAAATAAGTTGGCAGATGTAGCCGCACTTTTTGAGTTCCCCGCTCCTTTAACCTTTCAGATGTGCATCGGTAGCCACACATGGTTCACATAACAAACCCCTTTTTTTCTCCTCGGCAGTTTAAGGCTGCATGCAAACACGGAAATGAGATATACACTATGGTGCTGAGGCTGAAGAGTCAGGCATCAACTTTCTAATGCAGAGGTATAACCCACAGATAGGCATGACATACCACAAAAGGGCATTTGAACAAAAACATGTGTAGGTGTACGTATACATGGCTGCATATATACAACACAGACGGAAGAAGATAAATAAATCCAAACAAATGGATATGTACATACACACGGGCTGAGTCAATGAGCGGTGATGATGAAGATTTTGTCCCTACTTCCAAACGGGTACAGAGCAAAAGATGCTACATGAAATATAACCGCTGTGAAAGGATGCAAAGCTGCTTTCATGGACTGGACTTTTCCCACTGGATAATTTCCTGTTTCAAAGATCAGTGAAACATTTATTTATGAAATAACACCGTCTGCAGGCGAAGAGTAATCCAGTTACATCAATGAGCTTATTTGTTCTCTTTAGATGTCCAACTTTTTCAAATGTAAAAAGGACTGTGGGAATCTGGGATAGAAACACAAGTAAATAAAAAAAAGAAGGATGAACATGAAACTATGTTTCAACCAGTCTGACACTCCCATCAAATGACAATGTTTAACTCTAATTTATACTGAAGTTTGTTATTACTCCACCCTGTCACCTTATCCATCAGTACCTCCCATTTGTCCCACCCAAACACCTGCTTTAGCCCTATAAAACGTGAGTTTATCATCCTTGAAAAGTGAACATGTGTGAACAAATTACATCTCTCCCCCACATTAACACGGTATACGCTGAGATTCATTATCTGTGTTTCCTGCAATGTGCAGCACACTAGGATAGACTAATATGTGAAAGAAAATGGGACAAATGTGAGGAAACATAGACAGTCAAGGGCAGCAATAAAGACGGTCTCCGACTAAGATGAAGAAGACTTGTTCTCCGGCACTAACAGAATTTCCTCGCAGCCTTAGCCTTCTTTTTAATCTTTGTGTTAGTAGCAGATTAATAAGTTGAATGAGTTCACAAACGGGCACACAGATTCTTGTGTATCTATTGCACAAGAAGATATTACATTCATTCATTTTTTGGAAACTTTCCCGAACTCTCACCATAATCACTACTTGCCTTACCCTAACTCTAACTTGAAACTAAACCTAAGTTTAACCAAACCGTAAACCCAGTCCTTCATTCTGTTCTGATTTATGTTATGGACTCTTGCTTTTCTCCCCAAAAGGAGGCAAGCAGTGGGTAAACAGACGTATGTCCTGATAACATGAGTAATTCCACGCACCCCCCCCCACACACACACACCCACACACACCACCCTCCCTAAAACAGACGGTGAATATTTGGCTGCGCCATCTGTCTGAGCTTGACGCTGGGTGTGGGGTGTATATAATTGTCTGACAGGCTGTATGGTGTGTATACACATAGTCATAAACAGAATCTGGAGCGGAAGCACTGATCATTTAGATGCTTGACCTCATGACCCCAGGGTTGAACTGTTATCCATTCATTATGTGTAATATCTGGCCTCGGTGTTTGGAGGAAACACGGGGCGCAGCACTGGACCGCAGCCAGGCAGACTGTTTGTGTGTGTGTGTGAGCGTGTGACTTTGTGAGTGTGCTTTTGGAAAGGATGCATGAGCTGAAGAGTTTTCCTGATTTCATCTTTTTTGTTTACGTTCTCATATGTAAGTAAATATAAATGATCCAAAGGTCTGTTTGCGTGTCTGTGCATGAAAGTGTGTAAACATGTCTATATCCAGGCCTTTGATGTCGACCACAGTGGCAATGCACTGTAGTGAACTTTAAGCCGAATGGGAGCGAGACCCACAGAGAAACACATTTCGGTGTCAAAAACATCTGCATTTATATATAACAGCTCCGAAAATACAACTGTTGAATTATATGTACGCTGCGAAAGTGGGAAAACTCACTTTCCGTTGCCAGCATCTTTCTCTTTAAACAATCTGGGAATAAAACACAATGCACAAATGGGCAATGATGCATTTAAAAACATTCAGCAGGCCGTGTCACCCTCTAACCTAACCTTTTAAACATTTGTGCCTGAGTGTGTGAATACAACACTTAAGCATTGTCAGGATGTGGGCATGCCAAACTGATGCAAAGAGAGCCTGTGTGATGACAATATTAACTCACTGCTACTTTCCCTTATTCTGGAAGTATGTGTGTGAGCATTACTAAATTGCCTAATAGCACTTCACCTCAGTCATTTCAGATTTCAACTCCTGTAAGGCCACTGTGAACTCCTTTAGCAAATACCAGAGAGAAAGGAGAAGGGACAGAGAGGGATGCACATCTAGCAAACATGCCCGTTTGAACCGGAAATATTTAGCAGGGTTAGAACTTTTGGCTCTTTGAAGCAGAAACACTAGAGAGGACCTGGCAAATATATATGTGTTTGAAGGCCAAATAGTGCTGAAGGCAGAGCTCCCATGGGGAATCTGACAGTAAAGCGGCTTTCCACTATGCTCACAGTTTAAATAAGAGACACAATAAGCTCAGTCATCGAGGAAAATGCCCTTATCCTAACCCCCATATAGCTGGAAAACAGTGAGATATTTCATATTTAATGTGGTACAGAATACCCTATACACACACATACACACACACACACACACACACACACTGAGAGACAGACAGGATTCATTATCCCATTCTTTAATGGCATGAGGTGCCAGGTTCATTGACTGACAGAGCTAATTAGAGAGGCATGAAAGTTTAAGCAGCATGTGACTCCCCTGACCCATAAAAACCTGTCATGTTTGTTGGTTCAATTGAGGGCATCATCCTTTCATCTCATCCAACTATAGTATCAGGTTTCTCTCAGTTATACCATAAACAGCCTGAGCCTAATCTTTAAATAAGACCCTGTATTGTTTCTTCGTAGGAGTGGCAGGTTATTTTAAGGAACTGTGAAACTGAGAAAACTTCAGTAAAACTCATTGGCCATGAGGTAAAAGTTAAACTTCCTGATTTTTGTGCAAAATCCTGCCTCCTCTATAAACCTTTTTAAAATCACATATCTGTCAACAGTTAAAATGAATGTGGTCATCTGTCCGTGACACAGATTGCTGTGCCACGGATGACAGTCATCAGTAGTCCAAGAAAGAAGCTTTGAAGTGAAACCACAGCGTGCGCCTTTCCACCCAGTTCTCATGGCTTTCCCTTTAAATAGAGCATGACATCAGACTGTGAGCAGGTCTACCGGCCCCAGCCCAAAACAAATGTGTCCAAACAATGCCACATCTGGAGCGAAACGTAGAAGTAAGCAGAGACCAGCAGGAATGTAGCGGAGAGGGGATTGGAAAGGGAAAGTGATCCTGAAGTTATCAAGCTGCAGGCCAAGGTAGCTATAGGGTAATTTACAAATGATGCATCTGCCCTTCACGCCAAAGGAATGATGCAGCAGGTTCAAATGTCAGGGTTAAAAAAATGGGATAAAGACATATTTCAGCACACTGAAAGTAAACATAAACCTGCCAATCCATACGTAACTTGCTGTCTGACCTCTAAGTTCTGGCAAGCGTTAGAGAAAAAACATCTTATTTGATTTGATCACCTTTGACTTTTCTGTGCAGATACAAGAGGAGCTCTGGAGAAAGTCTTCTCAGGAAGCTAGGTCTTGTTGTCAGTGTCAGAAGCAATCAGAGCTGCTGGGTCTGCCTTCACGCAGCAGAAGGAGCAGAGGTGCAAGGCAAAAATTCAGGCCAATTTTCTGCCTGTTGGATAGAGTGTCTAATAAACACATGACGGCTGATCCAGAGGTTATTTGTCAGCAGACACACAGTACACCACCTACAGTCTGACACATAAAATTTGTACTTAAAGTCAAGAATCCATAACATGCGCACCGTAACACACAGACACATGCACACTTTAGAACACATAGCATATCTATATATTAACTTGGATTTGTGTAGGGGGTTAAGGAGACCTTCAGAATGAAGGTGTGATCTGATAAATACAGACATACAATAAGATGGAAAATATGGCGGATGTGCAGTAGTTGAATAAGAGGACAGAGAAATCAAAGAATAAGAGGAGTAGAAGTACGTAGGAGAAAGAGACAAAATTATAGAACCTGAGGGACTCGCTGCTCCCCAAAGTCATGTGTTTTACATCTGCACTGCAATTTATAAAGCATCTGCCTCCAAATCCTATTTACAGGCCTGATTCTAGGCACGGACAGACTAGTTCGCCAGTTAGAGCGCCACCAGCTGGAGAAGGCACCTGACAGAGGGTCGCATAAATGAGCTAATTACTAAATGAAGTACTTCATTATAAAGACTCTTTAAAAGAAAGTCAGTAATGCCTGACTGAAAAGTTTGAGAGTTACAGTGAAAGCAAGCAAGCTGAGGAAAGGATATGAGGTGAATGAGGTCAAGAAGTTCAATTCTAAGAGTGTCCTGATACTATTCATGTCACTTACTACACAACTTACACAATGGAATAAATAAACCAAGAGTGGTACAAAGGATGCTGGGAAAGGAACAATAAAAGTAAAAATTACTGCACAATATTTTTGTAATATGAAGTCTGCTGTTTATAGTGCCAGTGTCTTAAATCACACTGGTGTCTATTGATGTTAGCGATCAGCCGACAAACACATAACGATTTTTAATCATGAGGCCATCTCTTCAATTATATATTCAAATTTAGCTGAAAATTATATGGGCCTAGAAATTTAAAAATACTCTCATTTAACTTTGAGGTTTTTTGAGTTTTAATGACTGGGAGCACCATGAGAAGTCTGTGATGAAAGCAATAATTTATCATGAATTCAAAGCTCTTTCCTTTAAGGTATTACCGAGCGCAAGCGCATCATTTCTCTTATGTTTTTGCCGACTGTAGATGGTTTCTGCTCACACTCAGGAGGCAACAGTGTCCAGTAAAAGATGGAGGGAGGGAATTCAAAATATAACAGTATGGTAATTCCAGTTATGGTTGAAAATTATTATGGGTGTAGTCAGTAATAATTAAAGAAATACTCTTTTATTAAGACTGTGTTTCTTTGATCATTCACCAGTGAGAATAAGATAAAGGTAAATGGAATATTTAAGCAAGTACAAACTAGTCAACATCTAAAAATTAGTGCTGAGAAAAATCTGGATTTTGTCCTTGACAACAGTAAATAACGCACAGATTATGGTCATCTGCAGTGCACAACCCTGACAATCTCAAAATAAAGAAAAGAGAAAGAAACACAAACAAAACAACGATAACCATGCTCTTGTTCACATTCCTGACATGATGTGCTCTCTGAAGAACTGGACTCCACGAGGTCAAGAGTGTTGTTTGGTCTTAAGGGTCATAGTGTGAGATTCAGCTTTCATCGCCAGTGATAATCCTCAACATGAGGATTTGCACCATAATCCATAATCACTGACTACATTAACTTCTGTGTGGATGACACTCTGCCCCTTTTGAAGGTACAGTGTTTCTCCAACAACAAGCCCTGAATCAACCCTGAAATAAAGGCTCTCCTCAAGTAGAAGAAGAGATACTTTAGATCAGGAAATACAGAGGAGCTGAGAGCGGTGCAGAAGAAACGGAGAAGGAAGATCAGGGGTGGAAAAAACATCTATAGGAAAAAGATGGAGGACCAACTTCAGCAGAACAGCATCAGCTGGGTTTTTTTTCAGGTCACAAACCAAACTCCCAGGCTGTAGGAGATTTAGGGTGGGTGAATGACCTGAAGCAGTTCTTTAACAAGTTTGACCAAACACTCGGCCCTCCCCCAGCCCCATCATCTCTGTTGCAAACATCCTATTTGCAACCAGTACCAGCTTTTCTTCCCATGACTTCTTAGCCCTCAGCCATCATCCGCCACCTCTGCTTCAAAAGACTCCATCCCACGCCCCCCTTCCTCCAACACCATCCTGTCCCTTTCAACACTTCAGGTGAGAAACGAGCTGCGAGAGATCAAGATGCAAAAAGCTGAAGGTCCAAGTGGAATCAGCTCCAGGCTCCTGAGGTGCCGCGCTGACCAACTGTTTGGCATCATGGAATACATGTTCAACACGAGCCTGAAGCTGGGGAAAGTACCACAGCTGTGAAAGACATCCTATATGGTACCAGTACCAAAGACCACGCATCCGGAGGACCTCAGCAGCCACAGGCTGGTAGCACTGACCTACCATCTGATTAAGACCCTCAAGAGACTGGTCCTCAAACATATTTGCCCCCTCCTTCAGTCTTCATTGGATCTGGTGTAGTTTGCTTACCAGCCTAGAATCGGAGTGGATGATGCCACCATCTACGTCCTGCACCGAACTCTGACCCAGCTGGAGAAGCCTGGAACCACTGTGAGGATCTCCAGTGCTTTGAACACCATCCAGCCTGGACTTCTGAGGTAGAAGCTGGAGCTGTCCCAGTGGTTAGTGGACTACCTCACTGATAGCTCTGGCATAGCTGGCCTCATAACAGGTGAGGATGACTCAGAATACAGATACTGAATTCAGGACTGTGTGGACTGGTGCCAGCGGGACCATCTTCTGATCAATGTGGGAAACCGAGGAGCTGGTGTAGGATTTCCGCAGGTGCAGACCCACCACACCGACACCAGTGAACATCCAGGGAACTGACATTAAGAGAGCAGACTCTTATAAGTACACGGATGTTCACCTGAACAATAAATGGAGTCACAACACTGATGCTCTTTACAGGAAGGGTCAGAGCAGACTGCTGAGGAGATCTTTTGGAGGGGGGCACTTCTGAAGACCTTTTTTCACTCTGTGGTGATGTCAGCCATCTTCTATGAAGTTGTCTGTTGGAACAGTAGCTTATCTACAGCTGAGAGAAAGCGTCTAGAGAAGCTCATCATGAAGGCCAGCGCTGCTTTAGGATGCCCTCTCGACCCAGTGCAGGTGGAAGGGAACAGAAGAACTTTGGCAAAAATAACACCACTGTTATTTGCACAGTTTTTCCATTTTCTGTTTTTAATAATCTTTTACATTTTTAATAACTTAATAACTGGACAGTATTTTTTTTATTATGTTATCTCCATGCTCCATCTGCCTGTCACTTTGCTGCGGGAACACTTGAATTTCCCCAGTTACTGACAATACGGGATATTTCTATTCTATATTTCTATTCTAATCCCACGGAGGAAGGACAGAGCAGACATGAGCACTGAAGTCACCGTTCACCTTTCACTACCAAATTATAATGAAAGTCATCTCAGTCCTGCCAGCACTGAGCCAGAGAAGTCAGAAAGTCATGATGACATCACTCAACATAAAAATTAATGGAATATTGGAATATTCTCCACTGTATTACGTACCTGCTGAGCTGATAATAAACCAACCTTTAAACCATTGTCACGCCCCTTAGACACAGAACTACATGCAATCCTTAGACTGGGTATGTCAATAAGTCATCTGTATCTGGTTGATGGATTCTGATTAATAATTGTCAGTGAGGATAAACTGAAAAAAAGTGCACTTATCACAAATAATATGTGTGTGCCACCTCTGGAGTAGTAAATCAGTAGTAAGTCCTGGGGTTATCTTTTTTTTTTTTTACACATTCTCCAGTGAAGGCTGCCTGCATGTGTTTTCATCAGAGGATTCTTGTGAACGATTCTTACAACAAATACTTTTTCTTATCCTCTTGCAGTTGCGAATGTTGATCTTTTATGTTTCCTTATGTCAGCAGTGATGCATGAGCGTGGCGGTGATCTCTTTGGGAGTCTAGAGTTACATTAGCAGGCAGTACGAAAAGCAGGAGGTGGTGATGGTGTCAGGGGTTACGGTGACCTGACAAACACATGAACCACCCAGTGAGGAAGTCAACAAGAGATGCTTTCCACAGCAGCGCCGCGCACCCTAGCAACAGCAGTTGCTGGCAAACATGTGTCTGACAAATGTGCCATCTGAACCAATGACAGGGCCTCAATCATCACAATATGGGGCTGCCTCACAAGTATCTCACACAAACACAGTGAAGGGAGTGGGGGAGTGGAAGGGAAGAAGAGAAATACGATGGAGAGAATGCAGGAGGCAAGGCAGATATTGATAGTGTGTGTTAGAGTGCTTTACAAGTCAAACTTGCAGAACTGTGCAGTTCTATTGTGTTCTATTGTTGTCCTTGGGGCTAAAGTGCTAGCAAACTGCCTCAACATGCGAGTCTTATGTCATTTTTTGCCACTAAAATCTCACTTTATCCAAACTATCCTTTCTGAAGCCAAACTGGAAGTTCACTCACGCTGAACTGTTTTTTCCTCTTCTGGCTCTCTTTAGAAGAACTTTTATATAATTTGATGCCCTCTGCTGATTCATTTTTATTTGCTGCTCGATCGGCATTGTGTAACACCACCAATGTTTTCAATCAGTCCTTTTCATTCTCCACACTATTATTTAATAAATCTGTTTGCCCCAGCCTTCTGTCTGTACTCCTTCTCATGCTCTTTTTTGTATTTTCTCTCTCCTTCTCTCCCCCTCGCCAGCTCTGGAAAGTACATTCGCACAGTTCAACAGTGACACAAGGACCGTCTCCTCATGGCAGACCATGCTTGTGTTTTTTCAATTAAGCTAGGCTCCTGTACACCATTCATTTGGGAAACCATAATTCTCATGGCCTAGCAAAAACTAATGGAAAGTCACTTAGCTTTTTTTTTTCTTTTTTCTGGGAGAGGTATCGGAAAGACCCGTTCCCTGGAAGCACGTCAGATGAGACGGAGAATAAAAACTGTAGGAATACTGTCTATGAAAATACAGGAGGTGCTGATAGGAGGTGAAGGCCTCGCAGAGGGGTTTCAGGGTGCAAGAACTCATGGGGTGAATGGGATCAGGAAGGAGGTGTGTGAAAGAATACAGATGGATGGATTTCCAAGGGAATGCGGATGAAAGTAAGAGAGTTGCAGGCCGGATCTGAAATGCCCAGCGGGGAGGAGGACAGATCCACTGAAATCACTTCAAAGCCTGGTGTCACTGGGCTGCAGATGAGTGCCTGCTGTCCTTTTTATTTACAGAGATGGGCCCCACTAGCCTTTTGCATTCAACAGCAATAAACAGTGCGAATAAATAAATATCCACATGTGGCCAAACACTCAGGTGCAGTAACACCACACTATTTAGCAGCTCATTTAAAATGACTTTATGGCTCTATATTACATTAACACTAGCCCAGAAGGGCAGTAAAAAGAGTGATATTAAGTTCATCTGACAAACAAAGCAATTTTTAAAAAACCAAAACATTCTTACAGAAGAGTCACTTTCACCTTACTTTTCCAAAGTTTTTTTTTTCTAATAATGCCTGCCACTTCATCCTGTTTCCTTCATGTGTGCTTCAGCCACATTCTTTGCATGGCTACAACCCATTTGTCACCATTAACATAAACCTTTCACTGCTGACGCTGACTGCATTCATTTGTGCACAAGTCACAAACACACACATGCTGCATATTCAGAGGTGCATTCTCACATGAGCCAAAACACAGCTACCTACAACTGGTCACACTGTATGGGCAAACACGTGCGCACACGTACACATGCATAATGAAAGTGGGAGTGACTTAACCTGGACAGGCCCCCTTACACCCCCACCTCCCAGCCCCCACCACAACAATCAACAGAGACTGACGGACAGTAAAGCAGAGCACATAGCGAGGCACGGTCAGGAGCAGCACATAAAGAAGGAAGTCTTACCTCAAGAGTAGCGCTGTGGAGCCGATGCAAGGAAAAGCTTCATGTTTGTAGCGGTCTCTTTCAGTCTTGGTATCTTTGTATCTCTCAGCTGTGGCAGACGGGAACTGAGACAGGCACAGGCAGCGCAGAGCGGAGCAGCGCTCGGCACACTTTAGAGGCAGAGAAGGCTGTGGAGCTGCGCAGACCCCGGGCCCGTTCGCTCCCACTCTGCCTTCTGAGGATGAAAAGAGAAGACTTCATTACCAGCTGAGACCACGCCTCTACCCCTCCAGCCTCTCTCCTCCCAAGCCCGTTCTCTCCCTCCCCTCTGCCTTCACTACCTCCCTGCTTCCCTTCCACACTCCCAGCCAGTAGCACAGGCCCTGTCTCAGCCAAGAGAGGGGGAGCAGGCTGCCAAAGAAAACCTCCAGTCCTGCTAGTGCCGTGCAGTGCACGGACAGAGAAAAAGAGCAATGAGGAAGAAGATGGAGAAACAGAGATGTCATACAGCAAATCATTTGAATACACAGAGAGTTATTTGCTTAGTTTGGACCTTATGAATGAAATATAATGTCGCAAAATCAGTTCAACTTCTGCCAGTGAAACCTCAAAATGCAATAGGGAGAGATAAAGTGTGAGAGTTTGCCAGTGACCGTGTTAAATGTCTAGGAAATTAAAATGAAGAAAGAAAAGAAGGAAGACCAAAAGTAAATTTAGACCAAGTATTGGGTGTAGGACAGAAGGGCTTCGCTTTAGAAATAGTGGAAAGAGACAGGGGAAGGACATAGACAGGCAGGCAGACGGAAAGAAAAACACAGACACAGAGAGAGACATAAAATAGGTGATCAGTTTGACAGTTTCAGGGAGTGAAGGAAAAAGACCAAACACATACTTAACCAGGGGGTGTTGGAAGTTTTAATTAAGACTTACTATAAGATCACATCAAACGACTGCTGCTCAGGAAGGACTATGACTGTGTGTGTGTGTTAAGTTCTGGGGGTGGGCACAATGACTGTCTGTGTGTTTATAACTCTTTGCAAACTGCTTCCATATTCATCACCAAGAATAAGGATGACATTTTTTGTCCACCTTCGGAATGTCTTTTCCCCTTTTCTCATCCTCTCTGCCTTTTTTTCTCATGCCAAAGTGAACTCTCTCCCCATGAGACAGGGAAAATCAGACCTAAAAGCACTAGCTGTTTACTGTCCGTAATTATGAGAGGCTGGGTACAGTCAGTCCAGGCAAGCTCTGCACCCTGCCCCCAGTGCCACCACACACAAACCTTGCTCTGCCAAGTCTGCCAGTTTAAACTGGGCAGTGGCAGCAAAACGGGGCTGTAAAGTGAAAGAAAAGTACACTAAAACAAATTAAGGTTAAAGTTAAGGTACAAGTCAACTGGTAATAGAGACTTCAGAAACAAAAAAACACATTATACTTTAAATCACTTCTAGTTAGGTTTCTGTGGAAGTTCAGCTGCTGCATGCCAACTTTCATAGCATGAAAGTTAAACCTTGATGCTAAAAATTATTTAAAAAAAAAAAAAGACATCATCACAGGACATGTCTACATCCACCACTACTGGCAAATCTGTTGGCCTCAGTTTGATTTACCTTTGCAGAAAAAGAAGGCATTAAGTTTAAATAAGAGGACAGCGCTCTAGGATACAGTGCTAGCTCCTTGAACAGGACCAGGAAGAGGGATAAGCAAAAGAGCAGCTGGGACAAATATGAATACCGCAACAACAACAACAAAAAAGACAGCCAGAGATCTCGGAGCAGAGCAGAAGGACCAAAATGTCAGCATAATATAAGAGTAAAGGAGAACTTTTTGGCAGCACATGATGAGGTAAGCAGGCATTATACAGATCTCTGGCAATCTCCCATGCTAACATTAACACCTACACAGACCCTCTCAGTGGCATAATGGTGTCAAATTTACACAGGTCCACAAAACAGTACTTAAAGTTATGGGCTGCCTTCATTGTAGGCTGTGAAAACTCAGACACGAGACTGGGGATTGAGACAGCTGAAAATGGTTTGGTAGAGCAATGACAGAGAAAGAAGAGACAAAGTCATTTCTGTGTACTTCATTGCTAAGAAACACTAATCCTCCAAAACCAGTGACATGGACAGCCTTTCTGTGGTGTTTTATGTCTTTAATCGGAGGCTTTGGTGATAAAGAAAAGACTAATCCAACATCTGAAAGCTGCTGTTTGTTTACTGTCTGCAATATAATCAGGTATGGTCATTACCCTAAAGATGGTAAATTGATAAAAGTAGCACTAAGTGGTCATGCGATAAGGAAAATTAGATGTGTCACGACAGGCTGCCATCAGACTTTGCAACCAAAAGAAAACAAAAAACAAAAACCCATACAATAAAATGAAAGATATAGAGAAATAGAAAGAAAGAGGGAGAAAGTAAAAAAAAAAAAAAGAGATATGATTGATCTAAAATTGGTATTTAGGAACGTGAATACACGCAACATCCTACCTAGCCACTAGGGGCTCTACAGAGCTGTGGTGTAAATACAGTACAGTGCAGTGCGGCAAAGTTTAGCAGTAACAACAACTCTCACATTCTTCCCTCTTTTTTGTTTTAGAGAGGACAAACCTCTGTGCCCTTTGTTTTCATGACTGGTACAGCAAATTGTAAATCCCATCTCACCGATTTAAATCACTTATTAATCTAGTACAGGTCAGACATGGCCTACAACTCATTAGACTAAAAATAAACAACATAATTTCTGTTGCTTTTTACTCAATTTAAGAAGAGAGGATTGTGTAAATTAAATGAATGATAATGTTCACCTGCCAGTTTATTAGGTATACTTTGCTAGTATTGGGCTGGACTCTCTTTTGCTTTTGGAACTGTCTCATTTCTTCAGAGATTTTGGTCTATATTGACATGATAGCATCACATAGCTGCTGCACATTTGTCAGCTGCACATCCATGATGTGAATCTTGCGTTCCACTACATCCCAAAGGTGCTCTCTTGGATTGAGCGAGTGTGGAAACTCTGTGAGTACAGTGAACTCACTGAGATGATTTGAGCTTTGTGACATGGTGCATTATCCTGCTGGAAGCAGCCATCAGAAGATGGAAACAGTAAGGACATGGTCGCCAACAATGTTAAGTTAGACTCTGGAGTTAAAATGATTCTCAATTGGTACTAAGGAGCCCAAAAAGTGCAAAGAAAATATCCACCACACTATTGAAACGGACAAATTGCAATGCTACCAGCAAAATGTTAAAATCAAGACTCGTCAGATCAGACAATGATAAGGCTGATCTGAAGGCTTCCAATCGTCTATTGTTACATCAGTTTCCTGTTCCCAGCTGACACGAGTGGCACTTGGTGTTGTCTTCTGCTGCTGTAGTCCATCTAAAGCATGTATTAAGAGACTTGCAATTGTATTAAGAGCTGCTCTTCTGCATACAATGATTCTAACAAGTAATTATTTGAGTTGTTGATGCCATCCTGTTGGCTCATAGCAGTCTTGGCATCCTGGGTGTAGCTTTGTGAACATTGGGGGGTCAAGATCTCTGTCTAAATAAATAAATAAATATGGGTAAATTCCCAGATGATTAAACATGCAACTATTTTGCTGGTTAATAACTGAAATGAGTAAAGAAAATCAACAGCCTATTTATGCAAGATAATTCATAATTTTATTGGGGGGGTTATATCGACTGGGTCTGATTATTATTATTATTATTATTTTTTTTTTGGGGGGGGGGGGGGGGGGGGGGTCATAACCCCCCTAACCCCCCTGGAAATTACGCCCCTGCTTGGCATTGTCCTCTGACATCAGCGAGGCATTTTTGGAGACGGCTGTGCAGGAAAATCCCAGTAGATCAGCAATTCCTGAAATGTTCAGATCAGCCACCTGGTACCAACAGCCATGCCAAATTGAACGTCACTTCAATGAGAACCGCTTTGTAAGATGAATGTATATAAAAGAGTGGAGCCTGCTCAAACCTAGCCCTGTAGTCTGTGCATATCAGACCACCAGCTGCCCACACGGGGAATTCAATTTAAACTCTCCGCTAGTACACAAATCCTCTTCCTGCCAACCGTCTGGGGTCTCTAAATGGTCCTTCTTTCTGTGTGTCACTAAAAAAACCCAGAGAAAACAATACTGATGCTTATTAGAGTTTTTTAACAGTGACCACAAAAATTCTAGCTTTCCTGAATGGAGCAACACCTGGGTCAAAAAACTAATAAAACTTTTGACCGTTTAGCAGTAATTCTGCATGCACAGATTTATTGACTGACTGTAATAAAGTTACTAAAAATAGTTCCCTAAAACTAAACATAGATTGGGGGAAAATGTGTAAATTCACCTCCCCTAAATATACAGTGCAGCTTTTCTTTTCTGCCTTTTAGAGGATAGAGTGGTTTAACCATGGCAAGATTAATGTTGAATGAGCTCTTGCTCCCTGGCTGTGTGCTACTGTTTTGGTGTACTCAATTAACATGTGGTAACTTGACATCAAAGTACCTTAACAGCTAAAGAAGAGATGAACCCTTGAGTGCTTTTTATACTGTAAAAGCTAAGACAGCGTCACTGGACTCCAGCATCTCAGTGAAGTAATAGCAAGAACACTGCTTTGGTTCCAAGTTTTTAAATTATTTCTGCAACCCGATTTTGCCACAGTTGCAGTAAGGTTTTAAAGTAACAGGGTTATTCCAGGTCATGTTGGTGACACACCCAGAGGCCCAATGAAAGGCCTCCCCATCACCACCACCAACAACGCTCCTGTAACTGTCAATTAAGGGCACTGAGTGTAGGCGCTGACTACATGTGGTGAGTATATTCCATGAGTCACTGACTGTCAGACACCTGAAATGTCCTATAAAATCAATTACATTAAAACCTAACAACCAGGAAAGAAAATATTTTACAAACCCAAGACTAGTTCAATGAGTGCTTTGTAAGTTTATGTCCTGAGGCAAGAATGGGCCCTAGAAATATTAGACTGTGGGTTTCAAGTTAGACACGGTGATGCTGTCTGACCAAAAGGTCTAACACATCCTTTCCCATCCTCTCTCTGATTCAACTACTGGACTCTGAAGCAGCCGTACTGGGGATTCCTGGGAATTTCACACCTACAATGCCGATGAACAGTGACCGGTAGAGTCCATCACACCATGGTGTGCCATTTCTGACCGAGAGAGCCCAGCAGACAAGAGCAGATGCTCTCCCCCAGGGCAAACATGGGGCACCCCAGCCAGTGTAGACTTAGCAGTTTGGCGATGTGTACTCGCCCCATCATGTCGATCAGGAGTGATGATGTTCCCAGGAAGACAACGTCATGAGGTGCACCGCAGGTAAAAGAGGGAAAGCTGAAGAAAGTGTGTTCTTGAAAGAGCAAAGGTAGACATAATCACTATTCATGAACTTAATTCTAAGTCAAATACGTCCTTGAAAGAAGCAGCACAGAATAATTTCAAATCTACTTCAAAACTTAGTTACCAGAAGATTCTGAAAATTATAATCATATTTATTTTATAACTAAAACAATTTCAATTTATGTACCACATGGAAAATACTCCGCTTCTTCTTCCGCTTAATACTCAGCGGAAGAAGATGGATGGATGGAAAATACTCTCAATGTACGGTACTGTGCAAAAGCCTTGTGTCACCCCTCATTTCTTGATATTTTGTTTCCAAAAAGCCAGACTTTCTGGTAATTGTTTTAAAGTGCTCTTGAGAAACAGTTAATAGTTCCCATGTCTTTTGCTTAATCTATGAAAAATGCCAAAGAAAACATAGTTTTACAGGCATAAAATAGTATTTCACACCAACAAGGTAATTCCCAAAGAGCTGTTAGCAGAAAACCTGGCATATCTTGGCATGCTGTGCAATGTGACCTTAAAAAGGAGGAAACTGGCCAAGCAGAAGACAAAGAAGAAGTGGTAGGCTTAAAACTATCAACAGAAGATGAATGTATTTGAAAGTCATGTCCTTAAGAAACAGGAAAAAATCCAACAAAGGATCAGGCCCTTCAACAGATCTAACAACTATTCATTGAAGCCTTGTCAGAAATGGTCTCAGTGGAAGAGTGACTGTAAAAAAGCCAGTCTTCAGGAAGGGAAACAGAAGGAAAAGGCTGAGTGGCTGTATGCCAAATTACACAAAAACTGAAAATCAACGGCAACGGATTTTACAAGGATAATGAATCCAAATTTTACATTTGTAGTTTATATCACTGTCAATATGCACAGAGGAGTTCAGGAGAGAGGTACAACATTAAATGTATGTATTTATGTATCTGTCTGTAAAACAGAGTGGAGGCTTTGTCATGGTTCATTTCAGCCAGTAGTATTGGAGGATTTGTGAAAAATGAATTTATGAATGCAAAAATATCTGTTTTTCTTGATTGATCTACCATTTAGTACCATCTGGAAAACATCTGACTGGTGATGGCTTTATTTTCTATCACAACAATGATCCCAAACACACTACCAGTTCAGTAAAAACAAACCTGGATAGAAAAACACATAATTGAACACTTTCAATCATGGATTGGCCTCCTCAGAGCCCAGACTTCAACATCATTGAAGCAGTATGGGATCATCTTGACAGAGAACTGAAAAAAGGCTGCCGACATCAAAAGAAGAAGCAATAAAACTTGCCTGAGAGTCTTCAGGCTGTGTCGAAGAATAAAGGTGGTCATACCAAATACTGACTTTCAAGTTTGTTAGAATTGTGCAAACTCTGTTTTGCAAACTGTATTTTCATGTATTTTTGCAGATGTTTCAATAAAAGCAAAATATTCAGATTTGAAATGTGACTGAAGTCTCTGCACAGCGCTGTAAGAAATGGTAAGGATTATACAACCTATACAATACACTGATTTACTTTTCTGTTTTATATGGGTAATTCAAATCCAGACGCTTGCTAATAATAAGAACGACTCCGTTAAAGCACCATTTTTCCCCAAATTAAAAATCTGTGTATCCGTACACCCCAGCTTGGAATGGAATCGTGTTTATTCAGGCTCTTATAGCCTTGATTGCTCTGGCAATTTAAACCAATATGGTGGTATGCTGTGACAATTTCAGCACTTCTCACACAGCCCATGGTATGTTTACGATAAGACCACTAAAACACTGGGTTGACCCGCCTTGATTGCATTTCATAAATCTATAAGCCTAACTGCGGGACTGTGACCGTACGTGAACTACAGTCCAGTTCTGCACAAAAACATAACTGCTTTTTTTTTTTAAATTTGAAAAGATCTTTTATTAATTGTAATTAAAGCGTTTTTTTTTTTAAATTTCAGAATTTTATGATCATGTTCACAAAGATATAAACTATACTTGGACTTTCTAGAAAGAATTTATTGAAGTTAATTGAAGGGCAACTGATTTAAAATGATAAAGTGATTATGTTTTATGATAAAATGAATATAAGTGTGACCTTTTTGAGTTGCAGTGTCTTTATTTTTATTTTTTTTTGACTGAAGAGTTGGGATTGAAATAGGTCGGGTGGATAGAGCGCCCATTGAATTGCACCAGAGCCACAGCACAGCAAACACAGAGATGACTGACCCTCACAAATGGGCCTTTCAATCCTTCTCCTCACTTTTGTCCCATCAATACCTTACTCTTCAGGGAGACCAAAGCCACCAACTCCAACTTTCTGCCCCTTCCAAACACAGAGTGAATGGTGTCTACTGTACCTCACACCACTCCCCTCTCTGTGGGGTAGAGCACATTTTGACAGGCCTGTATTTATGGCATAGTGTAGTCGTGTTGGAATGAATCATGAAAAAAACCAAATGCATCTTGCTGGATGCTCATTTATATCAAGTGTCGGTCAGCTGTGGCGGTCTGCGTGTGTGGCCTATGTAAAGAGAATGGGGCTTGTGTGAGTGTATGTGTGAGGGAATATTAAGATAAGCCTAATGAGGACCAAGCTCTGTTTATCTGTTTGTATCTGTCAATGTGCATTATAAAGGCTGTCTCAAATGATTTTTTAATTGCCACTATAAGCTGTCATAATCAGTACTCTGGTCATAAAGAAAAGCTGCAAGTCTGCGTTAAAACAATACTTAAATACTGATGGTTGTTGTAATAGTTCATCCTGTTTTTTATACTGGCCATTAAGAGAGAAACAAAACTCTGTTTTGTTTGACTGAAGCGTTCAGTTAATCCAGAAAGTTTTTTTTCACTTTGTGGAATAACTTAATTAGTGGCTATTTGGACATGTGACTGTTGTTGCCAATACAGACTTAAAAAAATTACTTTTACATTTACCTAGGAACACTAGCATGGAGGTTTCTTCTTTTCAGTTAAAATTCCAATAACCACAACATAACCTTAAATGACACCGGGATTTACAAGAATTTCCAGATAACACTGACAGATGCACAAATAATCATTTTTACAAAACTACTTTATCAGTAAAAACACATTCCAGAACGATGAGCCACTGACAGACTCATCATAATATCTACTTAATAACGATCCGTCTTTGAAACACTTTGCAAGAGAAAACACTCACATAAACATACTCCAAACACTTGCATATATGACATATATCACCATAGGAATCTTTCTGGGTGCACTGTCTCAGTGGGTGTGTGGTAACAATGGGAGCTGGGGTGAGCAAAGGCAAAGTTCTCTGGTCCTTCTCCACATAAACCTTTAATATGAGGCCTCCTCAGCACCAGTCGGCCATCTAAAGGCACTGTACCCTGTAATTGACCTTAAAAATACTTTCAGTGGAGGTCGGCAGCCATGTCATTGGCCTTCGGCCCAAGCGGTGGCTGCATCTCCCCAGCCCAGAGGAGCCTGGGAAGGCCTTACAGGGTATATTTAGTGGCCCTGTCCTTTTGAGCAGAGCAGGAGATGCAGATAATGCCAGTCTGAGTATAAAACCGCTCTGCCGCCCACGAGAGGGCCTGTCACCGGAACATTTCTCTCTCCCACGGAGTTGTGTTTCCTGAGGTCAGAGGTCACCTGTAGGCAAGCCAGGTAAATATACAAACACAGGAGCTACTGATTGGAACCAATGACTTGGATGAAGAAGGGGTGTGCAAAAATCTTTGTTCTCTGTGTGGCAGGAGCCAATTTGATGAGAAAAAATAAAAATAAAGCTCTCAGATCAGCTGACAAACAGCAGCAATGGTAAATTTGAGCTATGATATATTTTGACACATCAAACTGCAATGACATGTGTTAGCAGTATGCGTTGATTTTTTCAGTGGAGGGACCTCTCAACAAAGAGACGAATAAATCTATCAACTTCATCTGAGGACAGAACTACTGTCAGATGGGTTTCATACTGTCCATGTTCTGGTCAGCTCAGATCAAATGCGGTGCTTCAGACAGTCACAACCTAGCTTCTATACCATTCCTCCATTCATCTGTTCTATTAACTGATATGTATCATAATTGTGAAAGTCTTGTACTAAAAGGCATGAATCGATGTTGTGATCTGGTCCCTCTGAATGAACCACATCCATAAATGGTTACTGCGTCTATAAACTGTGAAAGCTGGCTTTTTTTGCTGGAGCCTCTTCCTGTACCCCTAACATGTATTTGGATTTTGAAGACAGTTTTACCACACTAACAGCAATAACTCTCACGCGTCATGCAAGCCCTGCTTTCTGTCTGAAATCACATTTCAACTTTAGTATTTTGAAGATTATGTCAAAAACCTGTCCAAACATTCCGTCCTCAACAGATCTACAACAACACTCCTATTTCCATATTACATCTGGAGATCATAGAAAACATAATAAATAATGAGTATCTTTACAGCTTTCAAACACTTGATTCTGTTTAACTCTGGCTATGCATGTAGTGTAAAACATGTTTTATGTGGGAAAATATTATCATCACTAGGGATGGGTACCGGTGTCCGGTGCCATGATGGCACCGGTTCTGACATAAACGGTAGTAACCAGACCGAAAAGCAGTGCACATTTCGGTGCTTTATTTCGGTGCTTTTTTTCCTGAGCTGTCATACACTTTAGATTCTAGCCAATCGTTTTACGTTTCCGAGGATAGTAGGCGGGCCCAGGTACGTACGTTCTTTTAGAGCAGAGCTACAGATTAAAAACGCCCTGCCAGTGTAGCAGAAATGATGACGGATGATGATGGCAGCAGCAGCCATTCTTCTCTGCGTGAGTAGCTCGATATTGTTTGTGTGTAATTTACGTTGAGTAGGCTAACCGCGTTATTACATTAATGCATGTAAGGTGAACTAGCAAACATCATCATAGCTACATGCAGCTGTCTTCTTGTTTGATGGCAGATACTCCCTTCACCCTGGCCAAAAAGGGTAAAATGACCAAAGAAAAAGTGGAAAACAGTTAAACATGAGAGGTTTTTTGGACAAAGTTTGTGTTTTTTCCATTGTTTAAGCACTGCTTCCTGCCAAGAGTGATACCATATTTGCCCCATAGCTGCAGAAAAGGCTAACATTGTTATCTTTTTACAAAAAAACAGCTGAACATGAGAGGTTTTTGGACCAATTTTGTGTTCTCCATTCTTTAAGCACCGGTTTGAGAACCGTTTAAGCACCGGCACCGTTTCAAAAGTACTGGTTTGGCACCGGTATCGGTAACCTAAACGATACCCATCCCTAATCATCACCATTGGAATCAGAGCTAATGACTCTTGATGAAGACATTAATAATAACAAATGTAATTTGCTATATTCATATTTATTTTTAATACAAAACATAGACCTAGACCTAATAACCGACATAGAAATAATAACTTCAGTAATAATTAATATAAGTACTACAGTTCTATTACCCATTTCAATGATATTATTCACTTTTATAATTGATCAGCTGCATCAGTTCATCAGTAAGCCGCCCCATCATGCTCGTTATGTTTGTGCAGCTGTAACCAAAACGCTAAAAGCGCCTTTTTTGCATGTCACACACAGACAGCAACATTCCTGCTGGTTTCTATTAGAAACTGCTGTCTGGGGCATCTGCAAGATAATTTATGATTTCTTTCACGAAAAATTATCGTTGGAGATAAATCACAGCATGCTTCTGTCTTGTAAATTTTTTTTAACTGTGAAAACTGGAGTCGGTGTAGGAGCAAAAACAGGTCGATTTTCCTCCTTTGCTGCCCCGTCTGTCGGACAGGTACACATGAAAGGAAAGTCTCTCTTGAGTATTCTTACACAGGTGAGAACAGTGGAGTGATGCAACAATATCTGTCATTTGAGGGCATCATCTCAGCCCCTTTTCACTATTCTAAACCATTCCACTAAAAACAGAGTGCTCTCTTACCACAGTGCAATTGTAGGAACAAGTGCTGCTTGACTGCCACTGGTCTTTGATGTGTCATACAGGTATAACTTGACCGTCACCCTTTCCGAGGGTCCTCTCTATCTCCAATTTATGCTCGGTTATGGGTAAGAGCAGGCTAATGGCCTAGTACTCACTCCTAGTGTGTCAAAACACAGCTTTATATCACTCACAATGGCAGTGAGAGAGGCTGCTGGTCATTCCAACCTGGCATTGTTCCTTACCAGTAGAAACCATAAGCCTGGGTAAGCTTGAACAACACCATACTTTCATTGTGTCTTTAATAGTTTTAATAATAGATCATGTCTCAGGACCTTAATGTCCTTACTTATAGGAATTTTGGTTTCTTAAGAATACACATTCACAAAGCCACAAAGATAGCAGGAAACAGGACAAAGAAAGAGAGAGAGAAAGAGTCTAAAAACTTCTGGATTCCCCTCCAGAGATGCTGCCCCTGAGTATAAAATCCAAGCCCAACAATAACAAAGAAACACTTTTGATCCGCTGTATAAAAGGACAGCAACAGAGCTTGACAGACCAGGAGTTCATGTGCTCACTGTGGTCATGGTGACAGATCTGTCGACCACTCCTTGCCCATCTGGGCTGCTGGTGGAAATCTGCCTGCTCTCTGAGGACAACGAGTTCAGACCGGTAATTTAGTTCAGATGAGGTAAAGCAATATTTCCAGATTAATACGAGCCATATTCCTTTAGAACTGTCCTTTCTTTCTTCTTCTCCTTCCTGCATTTTTTTTTTTTACATCTTACATGTCCAAAAGCGTCTGGCTGAAGATGAAAGCAAGAAGTAGAAGAGCAAAAAAAAAAAAGACAGAGTGAAGGAAGATGAACAAGTTTTATGCGTTTTGTGAGACAGACACACGGGATAGCCAGTTCTACTATGACATTTGTATGTCTTTCATTAATTCTCTTTTGATCATTTCTTGAAATGCCCAATGAACAGCTTATTTGATATGGCAGAGAGAAAAGTTTGCTTTGTGTTGTTCCTTTCATTCTCCCGTGGTTCGTTTAATTTTATGTACAGACCAAATAGATTTACACACTCTATTTATCTTTTTTATGTCACCAAGTGATGTTAAATAACAAAGAAATCCCTCAGTAGCAATCCGATGCTACTAGGCAGGAACTCTGGAGCAGATTAAAGTGGTTGGACAGTACATGTTTAACGATGCTCCACACAACTTCAAACAGCGTTTTCAACATAATGCACCTAATGACTCTTGGTTTAAAAAGAACCTAATGTTATCAGCGTCACACTGCTTTGGAAGCACACTGCTCCAGATGCCATTAGTCTGGCTTGGCAACAGAGTCAGTAGTTGAGATTCAGGAAGTCACAGCTGTCACTGTCCTGCATCAACTGACTGAGCATGTGACGGGCTACATCAGCCCATCCTGATGCCAAAGAAAACCATTTATCTCTCCGCAATTTATAAAGAATTCTATTTATAACTTTTGTGCAACATCTAGAAAAGATGATTAAAGTAAGCAGCAAAGAGCTAAAACATGGATTAATTGGCCACCGGGCAGCTGACTGACTTTGCTGCTGGAGCATAGCCAGCTGAATGGTGAGCAGCTTTGCATGGCTATGCTTTCATCAGCTGGCTATTTTGTTAATGTAGTTGGAATACTGGGAATTAATCAACAGTCTCCCCAAGTTACTGGAACAATACATCAGACCAACAGTCCCTGAGCAGCGTTCACCATAGTTTTCAATTATTTTCTGAATGACATTGCCTCATTTGCTTCATATCCAGAGGATAAGGCAAGCTGCCACTTTGGCTGTGGCTTCTGTAGCCTAATAGAAGACGCATGCCGATGAAGGACAGACCAAGGACATACAGCAATGATGCTCTGTAGGACTGTGATTATGTTATGGTTTTCTTATCCTAAAGTAACAGTAGAGTGTCACTGTGTTACTGCCTAGTAAGCAAGACCTCTTGACAAGATGCCACCTTCTTACCGATTCTGCTTCTGCTGCTGTTTTTTTTAAATGTTTTTTCTGGAGCGTTCTCCCCCATCCATCTGTCACACTGCATGAGTGTGATGTCAGGACTGGGCCCTCATATTGGCTGGGCTCAGCTCGCCCGCAGCTCTTGAACAGTACAATTGAACAGTGGGTTTGAAAGGGAACGTGAAATTAGTGGTGACTCATCTCTGGCCACTATGTTATTATATCATTTCTTCACCAGTGATGATTTCAATCGATCTAAAGTTCCATGAAATCAGACCAAGAAAGCCAAAAGAATGTGTCTCTATGCGAAAGACGGAAATTATTTGTTTTTAAGAGCAGGTTTCCTTCGCTTCATATAGTTCATTTAACATAGTACAAAACCTTAAATACACACACATGTATGAGATATTTTATAGAATAAAATTCCACTTAAAATTAGAAACCATTTTTTCCATAAACTTCATTTGAGTGACATGTGATTGTAGTACTTAAATGTCATTTGAGACAAGACAAGAGATCTTTATAGTTATACACACACTAGGGGCACATTATTTGGCCCCTATTATATTAAAGTAAAATTGATGAGGTAGAAGACAAGAGAGTGGAATAACAGAGAAGAGTTTTTTACTCCTTTTACTTTTTACTCTAGCCTTGGCTGCAAATTTGTCCCTTCAGACCTTCTGTGTACAGCTTATATGTTGTCCTAGTGTTGAGCAGATTTTCTCTGGGAAATCCCGAAACAAAAACCCATCGGTTTTCCTTCCCGGTTAAAAAGTGATTTAGAAAAAAAACAACTACCAATTATCAAAAAATAGAAACTAGTAGACAGATGTGAAGTGTTTTTACCCTCTATTTCCATTTTTTACCCTAACTATTTCACCTGTAACTAAGACATCAGCCTCCAACCTCTTTCAAATTTCACACACCAACGCATGTAGACTGTTATATGGCTGATGCAGAGATCTAACTGTGTCACCGAAGATGAAACTGCCACTGTAGTAGAGGACACACTGTCATAAACGAGGATGGTGGGAAGAATCAACTTTGTGAGTTCCAGCTCATTTGAAATACAAAGTAACGCCCAACTCATCCACACATTGCCCTGCTTGGGCTTGCCATTAACCCCGGTGACCTGTAACTGTGTGTTTGTGTGAGAGTGCCCTGTGTATTTGCACATCTACTATTCCTAGTGTAGTGGAGGGCCAAGGGACCACACGAGAAGAACAGAAGAACGTTTCCTTTATAAACAACTTTTAAATCAACCATTTCTTAGCCACAGTATTTTTCCTACGAATTTCTAGCCAATAGTTAGGAGCTGTAATTTATGGGTCCACTACGGCAGTAGCATATTCAAAAAGAATGTGCAACTGCTCTACTAAGTCTTACTTAATTCTCTGCAAAGCTGGCAACTCGTTGAGCAGGTTTACAGCATCCCGTCAATATTTTAGTTCCCAACTGGAGATAGGGTTTCCAGTATATTTCTAAACCTTGTTCCAGACCAATTTAGTGTCTTAATCCACCCATGGTGTTTCGGCTTAACTTTTATTACAATATAATGAATATACATCCTCGATCTATATAACGCCTGAGTTGCACACTTCTCTTGATGCAGCTAGCGAGCGCGAGTTTAGCCTGGCAGAATGTAGCTTTGCATTGCTGAGTGTGGTTGAGATTTATGTTACTGCTGTGGGGCGTGCATGTGGCTAACAGATGGTGGCATCCTGCTCCTCTTTCCTCCCTCAGCACATCACCGCTTAGTCGGTCCCCCAGCCCATCCCTATCTGCTTTTTCTCTTTTGGTCTGATACAAAGTTTTGAGCAGTACATCAAGAAAGCTTGTGCAGTTGTATCATTTCCATTTTAGTATCTTAGAAATGAAATTTACAAGATGCTAAAATGCTAAGCTATTCTATCTTATCCTCTATTAAGACAAAGAACTGGTCTCTTCAAATACCTCAACTAAATATCCATTAATCAGCTCCAGACTGCAGAACTTATTTTAGCCTCCTGTTACCATCAGCCAGTATATTTTAAAAACAACATTAGCTTTTGAATTCAATACATACAATACGTCTATCAGTCCTTTTAATTCGGATTTCCTGTGTCAAACTCTTATTTCCATCAGTGACCCCTTGTGTCCTATGGATGGACCATCGTCATCTTGTAACAGATAAATCCCATCAAGTTAGAAATATTTTAATAGAGAGACAATGGGACCCATATCACTGTGGTTCAGGAGGTGAAACAGATCATCTACTGATCTGAACATCAGTTCAATCCCTGAGCAAGGCCTGCCTGTTTCACTGTCCTTGTACAGTGAAACGTTAAATGTGCATGAGTATTACAGGTAAATGCGTTTATGATTTAAGTGCTTTGAGTGCTCATTAAAACTAGAAAAGCAAAAGCACTGCATCAGTACCAGTCCATTTAACAAATCATGCCAAAATGCATTGTTAAAGGTAAAGTCCAAAGGATTTTACCTTTAACTTGTGCTAATTTGTCCATAAATTCCTGTGACCCTTTTTCTTTCTTCTTTTTGGGAGGCAGTATTTCTTTTTCTTTTTTCTTTCTTTCTTTTTTGTATTTTTAAGTTATTTTGTAGCCACTGTGGACCTTGTTGCTCTAAAGCTGCCTTAAGCTGTGGGAGATACTAACTCTCATTAGAATACCAGACAAAATCACAGTGCAATAGTGCAACTGTGGTGTAATTCATAAATTTATAGCATGTATTCAGCAACCGCCGACCATGTTTCACATTCACTTTAGGAGACAAATTGATACCAAGCAGTGACAGCACACATAAAAAAATCCCACTCAGCCTGTGATGACACTGCCTATTTTGCTCCCTTATCTAACCCATCACATCAGCTCTTTAGCTGTCACACTGAATGCCAAACACAGAAATCAGGCACACATGCATATCTTACAGTAAAAGAGACAGAACACTGTACAGGTGTAAGTAATGCATTTTTGGCCCAGAGCAATCTTAAATGAAGAAATCACTAAAACTTTGAGAACCCCAAACGGAGGTTTTAACCACTGAGGAATTGCCGAAGGGTTTCCAGGCAGCTAGATCTGTGGAAGCGGAGCTACATAACACTGCTGTCTTTGTGAGTGTGTTCAAATAGTATTTTGATAGTATAATAGAAGAAATAGTAGTAATAGTATAAAAAGAAATAGTATTTCTCCCACAAAACGCCACGTCCGGATGAACAGAATCAACTTTTGGAGATTCAAATCGTATTCTGTCAATCAGATCACCTTTACAAACCCACACATCCATGGCAGTGCTACCATGAAGCACAGCACATGCCCCATGTACAGACTGGGAAGTAAATATCAAGTTTGCAAGCTCCTTTGATCAAGTGACGTACAATATACTGTGGATTTTCACATGTAGCACAATCAGTCATAAAGGCATGTAGTAAACAGAGCCACTAACGCAGCCTTAAAGTGCTAAACCATGGAGGCTTTCCAGAAAATATTTACATGAACTTTTAACAGTGTAGCCAAAATGAGTCTTCCTTCCAACACAACTTGAGGCATTATGAGTTGGGTGACCCATATCCATGCGCAGACACAGATAAACACACAAAAGTAATCAGACAAGCGCACAGCCCCCGTCTACAGATTCAACTATTCCACTCGGTTAATCTACATCCCACTCTCAGAGTCTGAGAATGTACAGCTGTGTGGTTTTCTTGACACATTCGATTCCCTGCCATTGGGAATCACCTCAAGGTGTTCTGAGTCATCTGTTGGTGTTTGTGTCTTCATCTATTCTATGACACCACAGAGCTGCAACCACAAGGAGTTAAAGACTTTTACTATTGAGACCCACAGACGCAGCCACAAACGTGCAACCACAAATCAACACACCCACACAGTTACACATGTACTCATATAAACATGGAAGGAAATGCGAGTCATATTAATCCTCGAGGACACCAATGTCATTCCACTCTGTGCCCTTTTTTCGGTCCCAGTCTCCTGCGTCATTTTTAGAAATGGAGCATAAGAGGAGAACAAAGTGTTCCTGTGGATCATCGTGTGTCTTTGATAACTCCAAAAAGAAAGTGACGTCCAGGATTTAAAATTTGTTGATTTTTCCTCTCATGCTGTGTTTCTGCTTGGTAATCATACTCCAAGTGTGACCACAGTACTAAGAAGAAACCTTACACATGTAGGAGCATTTTTAAAAATGTAAATGAAAAGTGCTCAGAAAGGGAGATTTTTTTCATGTGAATTTTGAGCCTGTCAAATGTGGTGAACAATTTTTCCTACACGGGGTCATACTCTGACGTATGGACATGTGCCTGTCAGTGTGATAACACGTGATGTTGAATCTGTTCTGCGTAAATGTGTGTGTGTGTGTATCTCTCTCTCTCTCTCTCTCTATATATATATAAATATGTGTGTGTGTGTCCTTTCCTTTCCCTCTGTATTTACACCGTTAGCATCCTTGCCAGCCCTCTTTTTATCATCTCAGCATATTTGCTTACCAGTCAGGTGAGGTGACATATACAATCTGGATCCCATGGTATATCTTACTCCAGTGAACTGGGTGAGGGCTGTACTTTTTCAAACAAACAACACAAAAAACAAAAAAGCTATACTGCAGGAATTGTAATGATGAGGCATTAGGCAGGAATTTGGTTCATTAAGTTACGTGTCTGGAAACAGAGCTAAAATCAGGGCATTATTATCTCCACACCCACGCTTTTGGTTGTTTGCTAAAGTTCTGAGAAAGTCCTGGGTTGCAGGGGACAGCTGATATGTCAGTGCCTCAGGCCTAAAGGCTGAGGTGCCTGCATACCTGAAAATGTTTCCATAACAGCACACTTTAGTTAAAGACACGTTTTTCTGTATTTGTTAAAAATGGAATTATTCAGTGGCGTTGAAACTGTACTATCATTCACAATCTAAGCATCTGGAAGGCAAATACACATATTTATGATTGAAACTCAAATGGACATGGGCTGAACACATAAACCAACCCTGCAAAGCAAACGGGAGAGGTTTGCTCCCACAGCTTTCTGCCAGGCAGGCAGTGTTTATTTTAGGATGCATTTTAACCCAAACCATGATCTTTTTGCCTAAATGTAACCATCTAACCAAAGTGTGCTAAAACTGAAAATAATATATGAAAAAAAGAAAGCTTTCTCTCTTAAATCATTCCATGCAAAGTAACCAGCACATAAAACGACTAAATAAAACTGTGTATCGTTATAGTTCCAGTGAAATATACTCTAAATGTAAGCAAATACACATTAAACACCTTCAAACGAAGATTACCGGGGGAGATTTATGACAATGTGATAAAAAGCACATGAGAGAAAATGGAAAGAAAGTCATGCTGGGTAGAAAAAAAACAACATTCCTCAGTCACTTTGGTAAACTATAGCTCATTTAAGACTAAATGTTAACTGATAAAAGCTGGGGTTGCCATTAACAGCAAGTAAAAAATGAAGGTAGTAAACAGTTTATATAAATGCTTGTTGAATGGACCAATGGAAACAGCTCCAGGTATTTTGCTCTAGCTGAGCAGATGAGACACTTATCTGGAAGGAAATGCTAAGGCACTGCCTACATGAGACTTTGTGGTGTTTACTGATGATTTGGCACTATGACAGCTATGTCTCTGTGCTTTAAACCCATTTTTTTCCTCTTTTCTCTGAGGTTTACTGGTCCACCAGGGCTTGTTGCAGTGCTGCCTGTCAGAGACGAATATACGAACATTCAATGGCAGCATCATATAATGGAAGCTAAAACACAGCAATTTATACTGTAAAACAGAAGTATTTTTATAAGCCCGCACTTATATAGGTCTATATACATAATGTTAGTTCAATTCAGAATGATTTAGTCATAAAAAATACAATATTTCTAAGATTTTGGCTGGTCATATTTCAAAGTAGTGCATGACAATGCATCAGCTTGTCGGCGCCTTGCATGCATCATGTTAAAATACTGTAACAATACAAAACAGTGTTTTACTTGTTTTTTTTTTGGTTGAGGTTTTATTTAATTCATCTGTAAGGGCATATTGAGATATCCTTGCCTGAATTAATAAATGCAAGGGAGCAAGTGAGGGCTTGCATGTGTTAGCTTTTCCAGCTAGTGAGAATGCACTGTGTGCCTTGCTCTGTGCATACATCTGTACATGTACATACAAATGCAAGAGGCTGGTACATGCCAAATATTTTCTTTAAATTGAGCTGCCTTTCAAATGAAAAACAAATCTGATTTAGACTGGCAGTTTGAAAAAAAGACTGCTCCAGAGACTGCTATATGTGATTTAATAAGACGCTGCATTATGCGGTCACTGGATTAGCTTTGATACTAAGCCAAATTTACAAGATAAAAGAAAGTAAAAAAGAAAGCAGTGCTATATGCAGAGGTCAAAGAGACCCCAGCAAAGATCTGAAACAAGGACATAAGACTGCCGCAGAAACGTGCCCAGATTCAGAGGTTGAAAATGGCTAATGAAAAACATAACAATGCTAGAGGACAGAGGATGGAAAGGGTATCTTAAGGGGAGGGACAAAAGGGAGAGAAGTAATCTGAGGTAAAAGGTCCGCAGCACTGATATGGTTTCTATTCTTGCAGCATTTTCTGGGTGTTTCAAGAACTCAAGGCAGCAGGCTTGTCATACAGCTGGACTGTCACTCTTCAGTGCTGTCTCCCACCTCTGACACACCCTTCTCCTTCCATCTGCACCACTCCTTTTGCTAACTGCCTGGGGTTTTATTCCCTTGACTATCAATGACACCTTTATCTTCTTGTTTCACTCAGCCAACATTTTCAGGGCACACCAACTTCATGTCAAACATCACTCGTCCATTCTGTTGTTCTCATCAGATTATGCATGTGCATCCCCGTACACCTGGATTCCTGACCTCACTCCCGCCTACGACCTCATAAATCAATCAATCCCCGTATAAAGCTTTTAAAGGAATACCTGCTTTGTCCCTCTATATCGTGAACATAACTCTGATGGACAAATCTGGTATCTTGTCTACTGATCACTGCATTTGTACCTGCTTTTCGAGTCACTGTTAAAGGTATATAAAATCTGTGTGGTATATAAAATCTTACGGATGCTTTGGAGTAAGGTGGCAACAAGAAATAAACAGACTTCAGAAGCATTAGAAAACACACTTGCATGCACAGAACACATAGCACATTTTATGAACTCATAATTGCAAAGTTTATAGCCTTGCTGCTGCTCAGTCTGTCTCGCAGAACACACACATAGACACACAATTTCTCTTGGAAGTGGAGCAAAGTAACCTAAGGCAATAATTGACAGCGCTGACAGCAGTGGACAGCAAATATGTAATAAGTACACATATCGCAATAAAATATTGGATCAGCATCTTTGGAGTTATGTTGTTCACCGCTGAAACAAAGCGTTCGCCGACCAGGACCCAAAGTATAAGTCTCCTTCACTCAGACATCATGATGGCACACCTGGCAAAATACAGCATTACACTTACAGGGGGAATGCCACACCTGGCAGCAGTGAGGATGAGTTTTCCACCTTTCAAATGAGTGTGGTAGTCAGGCTGGCACAGGGAGGTAGGCTGGCATGACTGAGCAGGTTCCACTTGCGGAGCAGGGGAGGATAAAGTGGGTGTGGGGATGAAAGGGAGGGGAAGTGGAGGGCTCAGTGCAAGCCAAGGAAACACAGGTTGGTTGGAGGCATGTAAGTTGGGGGCTGGGTATATTCACTGTGGAAGTAGTGCAGCGAAAAAAAAAAAATCCCAAACATTCCTGTGACCTCTCTCTCTGCTCTACTTTAACCCCACCATTAGGTTCCTCGCCACACCCTGGAAGCTCTTAGCTCTGAGCTGTCACTGGTGGGCTGAAAGCAAATCAAGATAACCACAACACAGAGATGAATCAATCGGAAGGTGAATGAGAGGCAGAAGAAAAAAGAAATACTTAAGTCTAAATGTGGAGCATGTAGAAGCAATGTGTAAACAGTATCATAGCAAACAGGTATAGGCAGGATCACCGCTGTAGCTTCTTCTCTGCTACTTTTTGGTGTTCAAAAAAGATAACGCACACTTACAAAGTCTACACAGACTCTTGTAATATTAGTCCGTTGCAGCTGTTCTCTGCTTCTCATTGCTAACATAACAGCTGATGTCCTGTAAACATACAAACTTAAAACAAATGCTTCATTTCTTTTATCATGTGACAGCAAAATTTTCATGCAAACCATATTGTGACCAGATGAGGTCTTGACTTTTTTACTAGCTGTCCACTGCTGAAGCAGAACAAATTTTTGTTTGATCTTTCATAAACCAAAGTTCAAACCGAATCAAAACAAAACAAAGGCACTCGCAGCACACGTGGACCCCGAAGCAGCGACTTTCCTCAATTGTCTTTTGACCTGCTTCACCTGGTGATTCACACACACACCAAACTCTAATCTAGGGGAGGAAAAAGGTGTCACAGCCACTTCAAAGTCTGATGACTAACACATGAGTGGTTTACATACTCAAATATAAATAAGTGTCTTCTCTGAGGCTAAGGTGGATTCAAAGAAAATTCCACCCAGTCCACTGCATGACATGTCTTTCACAGTCCCAGTTCTACCATAATGATACCTGTGTTTACATATAGACACACGAAATCACACGCACACACATGCAGACACACACTGGGAAAGCTCAACATTAGGTAAGACATTCTCTCCTCCGCTCACCTTTCTGGGCTGCACAGTGACTCTAAACTCCAATGTGTGAGGTGTGTGTCAGTCTCTCCTCTCCTTGATCTTGCTCTCCCTTTCCCTCACTTACTCCTCAACCTGCAGTCATCGCGTGGCGCTAGTCACGGTGAACTAAGGCAGAGGGAAAAAAGAGGAGGGATGGGAAGGTTAGAGGGACAAATGAGTCCTGCCCAGACTGATGAGAAAGGCTTCCAAAAAAAACGCCCTCAGGAGAGAAAAGATCAGAACACTTTACTCCACCAAAATGTTTTAAACTTTCTCACCACTGCACTGTTTCCACCGATTTCTTTTTACTGAGCTCCTTTTTGTTCCGTTCCTTTTTCCTAGCAGTTTTTAAAAGTTAAACTACTTTTCCCTCTTCCTTTCTCTTTCTACTTCTGCCACTCACAAGTTCTCCTCCCTGCTGTTGCCTGTCACCGTTTATCTAAATTTGTCTGAATTCTTTCTCCGTCTGCCTCCTGCTCTCACACTCGTGCACTACTCTCACAGCGTGTGCTTTACCTCTTACCCTGGTGTGCAGCTGTGTGATGAAGGAGACACACCTGCTTTTACTGAAGTGTGTGTGTACATATATGTGTGCAGTACAGAGCTTACTCTAAGCCAAAAGATGGAATCCAGTTGGAGTTTGCTTTCCATACTGTTTCAACTGTCATCTGGTTTCAGAACTGTTAAACTGAATCTATAAATCGATGCTTGGCTGAAGGCATTTAATAGGAAATGTTTAAATGTTTATGGTTGGTTGGTGACTGCATGTGACGGTGAATAATATGGCTTCCATACCTGCAAGACACTCGCACAGATGCACTTTACAGCTTTAATGACCCTAACATCATCTTTCCAAAATTTGAGGAATGCATAGTGCTTTTTGAGAGGCAGGCATGCAAATTTAATAACAGAATTACTGGGACCTACTGGGAGAAAGAAAGGAGATGTAGCTAAAATCTAAATTGACTGACACACTTCAGCAAGAATCCGTTAGTGGGCTGTCTCAAATTCACGTTAACCTTTTTGACCCGGGGCTGTGTGTTTTGTATGTGCTGCAGGGTTTCCTCTAGATGGAGCCAAGTATGATTGGCAGTAATCCAGAGCACCTGGCTGGTGTCCAACAAGGTTATTATCTACCGTTTAACCTCTGTCTGTGTACACGTGGACCAGCGAGCCTATATGTGCTCACCATGCACTCAGCGCCATCTTACTCTCTGTATTATCGCACTGTTGTTCATCTAAAACATGTGCCACATATATGCACGAACACTCATACCTCATTTTGCTTCTTTTCATTCCTTTTAGCCTATTCTCACGATATTGTTTGTTAATTATTATAACGGTGGCAGTCCGTCTCTTCTCTTTGTTGTGGTCTGTGATGTAACCATAACAATCTTTAGTACTGCATGTAACTTAGACTTGTAGAGGAAAAAGTGAAAGGGTCAAAAGGAGGAGCGTATATTCACTCCAGCTCTCCAGTCATCTTGTAACCCGATCAAGAGATAAGCCAGAGCAGTGCTGACAACAGCTTTCACAATATAACCCAGCCGTGCAGCAGATGAGAGATTTTCAACAGCCGCATTACGATTCTGAGTCATCATCATGATCCCAAATACCAGCTTGGCTCCAGCTTCAGCTGCTCAATTGGGATACACCACAATGATCATCAGCCACATCCCCCCAAAAACCTCCCCTGACTCCAAAGATAACTGCTTTACGATCCCATGCTTCACTCCCCCCCCCCCCCCCCCCACTCCCAGGGAGCACTACTTAAAATCAAAGTAGCGTGCGAGTCAGCTCTCCAATCATGAAAAAAATCCTATTTACAAGCCTTGACCTATGAGTCACTATGTAATCGCTGAGAATCTGGAACAGCTTCCTTCTCCGCTGGTCATCCCTCACTCCCCCAGTTCCTGTTTGTCTCATTGTCACATTCCCATTTCTCTTTCTCTCATTGGACGATTTCAGCAGAAGGGTCAAATTATGTCAGTGGCCCAAAATGTGTTAAGACCTAACAACTGTTCACATATTTAGGTCACTATCCCAAATGCCTGCATCTACAGTTTGTGCCTGCATTTGGCAGTCTCTGTGGTTTTGTGTGATTGTTTAACTTTGTCATCAAACTGAGCGTGGGAACTTTGTGTGCTGATTTTTACACACAGGTTTCTGTTCTGTATCTCTATACAGATGTTAAACCACTTGTTTTAAATGTCTTTGCCACTGATACAAATTCTGCAGAGATTTTATTCACAGGGCAATATTTTTAATTGACAAATAAATATCTGTTTTTGTTATATTTGGTTTATATGTTTACAGGTCAACAGTTCATAGGTCATCAGCTGATCAGTGTTTGCTGGCAGTATCTCAGAGGATTGTGGTTTTGAGACTGTGGCTTCCAAGCTGTGGAACAGGCTTCTAATGCACTTGAGATCCGTGGACATTGTTGATACATTTTAAATGAAGCTTAACATTCACCTCTGCATGATTGCTTTTGTCTAGTTTTTACCATGTACACTACTTTAATCATTATGTCTTATTTGGTATGAGTTGGTATGAAGGGCCCACCATTACACCACCAGCAGCAACCTACAAGCCATGATGGAATCATGCTTTCATGTTGGGTTTTCACCAAATTCGGACTGTACCATCCAAAAGTTAGAGCAGAAATGGACTCTCATCCAACCAGGAAATATTTTTCTAATCTTTTTTTTTTGTCCAGTTTTGGTGAGCATGTGGGAATTATAAACTCAGTTTCCTTTTCTCAGCTGACATACTATATTATTCATTTGAAAACTCTTCTGCATACCTTTGATTCTAACAATTGGTTATTTGACTTTCTGTTGCCTCCATATCAGCTCTCAGCAGTCTGCCCATTCTCCTCTGATCTCGACAAGATTTTAGTTAAGTAAACTGCTGCTCACTGCATAGTTTCTCTATTTCATGCCATTCTATATAAACTAGAGATGGTTATGCAGGGAAACCCCAGAACATCAGTAAAACAAGTGTACCTAATAATATGGCAGATGGTATGTGTTGTCAGTGATATTCCTGATTCTCTGGCCAACGTGCTCCAAATCCATCCATCCATCCATCCATCCATGAAGCCATCCATCCATCCATCATCTTCCACTTATCCTTGTCAGGGTCAGGGGCGGGCTGGAGCCTAGCCCAGCTATCGTAAGGCGAGAGCCTGGACAGCTCTCCAGGGTCTAACCTAAATGTGATAATTAAGGGATTATTTAGTATTAGTGTTTTCATCATTGTTTAGCCATGTTACTGGGATCTTAACATCTGCTAGTGTATTCAGCAAAGAGGTCATCACGGTTTCTAAATGTTTAAAATAAACTACTGGTACATTGTCATCCACAATTACCATCTTCTATGTGGCTCTTGACTAAATGTCAGGGAATTACCAGGAAGTTAGGAGAACCATTAATGTCTGTTCAAATTTGATAATAGCTGATAATGTCAATGTCATTACTAGAGCACTTGTTCAGGAAACCACAAGTATGAACATTTTACCCTTTTCCAAATTTAGTGGTCTATTATCAATTTTGTAAGATAATAGAAATATTAGACCAATAGATAAACTTACATTTCTATCCATTGAGCCAAGTAAACTTCCTGGGGTGGCTACTGTTCAACTTGTATTCTCATGCGTCTCTTCACCAAATTTTCAAAATTTGATTGACCCTGAAAGTATCAGTATCTTGAGAAACATATGTATGAGGTAATGTTATAGCTATTGCATTATCGCAATATCTTAATTCTGGAATCCCAGATTTAAGCAACAGTATGACAAATCTGTTCACAAAGACAAATACTGGAAATTCACCATTGCAATTCCAGTTAAGACAAGAGCTTACGGTCATCTACAGGAGGCAAAAATGGAATATAACGGATGATTGGAACACAAGGAAAACAGGGGTTTTATTTCACAGACTTGAGGTTTGGAAAACTTCACAATGACCAGAAATGGTTAGTCATCATCAGTGACGGTTTACCGTATAACAGCACAGGAAGGCAACAGATTCCTGTAAATGTGTAAGTGAAGTAAAATCAATACAAGAAATGAAAAAGCCAAGTTTGAGACAGAGATTTAAATTTTTTTATAACATTTCTGGATCATTTGCGGAGGAATTTTCACCAAAACCCTACATAATATCAGGCTCTTCAATTTTTCACTGTATATAGATTGTGTACTTATTTGGTAGGATCTCTCCCATTATTTTTAAAAACACCTGTTTTGTTATTCCTCTAAGTCTTGTTATTATCAAAAATGACAGACAGGTACTTTTATTGATAAAAGTTTCTTAAAGCTATAGCACTATCAGATAAGCATATTCCAGTAAAACTCTGTAAAACTAGGTCGATGTCTAGCTCGGAGAAAGGAAAAGAAGAACTGGACAGAATGATGAATTACAACAAGTCCATGTAGGTTGTCTATAGGTAGAGCAAACTGAAAAGTAGCTGTCTAAAAAAAATGCATCTGACTACATGGGTGACTTCAGTTGATAATGACTGGAATCCAAGCCCAGAAGTCATAAATTCTTCACTGGATGATTAAACTGAAAGGCAAAGAGAAGGTGAAGAAGTGTTTGCGTAGGGGTGCATATGTGTGAGTGAACGAAAGGAAAAAGGAGAGACTGAGCCAGAGAAATCAAAAGCTCTTCCATGTGGCTTTGTGTGCTATAACACCTGCTCCTACTTTTATTTGCCGCAGGAGACAGGTATGCGAGCTGATGCAGGTATAGGATTGAGAGAAATACATGACCCCACTATCAGCTCCATAAGGGTACACACACACACACACACACACACACACACACACACACACACACACACCCACATACATATATATATATATATATCTAGAGAGAGAGAGAGAGAGAGAGAGAGAGATATGTTTAATTGTAATAATAAATATTACGAGCTCCTTCTCCAAGCAGTCACTCCCCTTAAGCTAAAATGTTGTTCTTCTGGAAAGATATACTACATATCCTCAAGCTTTTCATCAAAGGCACAGACAGATCCAGCTTCAGTGAATCTTCAGCGCACACTGCTAAATAAGAGACATGAAAGAAAACACATTAATCATGTTCACTATTTAAATTTGGGATATATACGACAATGTTTCTGATAATGAATCTTTATTATGCCTACAAAAATGATAAGGTATCTGTGGCAAGAATCCAAGTGAGCTGACATGGCTGAAATCAGCTGATGGTGTTTCCCTCTCTTCTCAGCTATCACTCTCGTTGTGATTGGTGTAAAAACGTACTTTACTTTCTACACTTGTAAGCTTTTATTGCATGTTTCCTTCAGTTACATTAATGCCGTTTCACTTTACTTGTCTTGTTCGTTTCACTGCACATGCCTCACATTTACATGTATGAGTGTGAAGAGCACATTGAGACTGAAAGCAGAGAAAGAATAAATTAACCGAATGACTCTAGCACTGAGAAAGAGACTAGTGAACATATATAAGGAGATTATCACAATTATAAGCCTCTTTCTCAAACAAAGCTCATAAATTTAACACTCTGAGGTCTAAAAGGTAATAACACAAACTCCAACCGCCTTCCAAACCTTTATTTTAAAAAGGGAGCACTGACTGTTTTATGTAAAACATGCTTGATAATTGTCAGTTAGAATGATTATTTTCTTTGTTCTCTGATTGCAAAGACTAAGGAGGACCATTTAATAAAAACAATAATTGCATGTTTTGATTGCATAGAACACTCGATGATTAGCAGTTATTGTCAATACCAAGTGCTCTGATATCACATACTTGGTACTGACACTTGGTATCAATGCATGCTCAAAGCTAAGCTTTCAGTATTGTTTTGGAACCGGAAAGACTGAATCAGCGCATCATTACTCTCTCCTGTGGACTCTGTATTTAATTCTTATTGTCTTTTATCAGCTGAGACACAATTAGTAAAACAATGTATAATTTATACAGTTAAGTGCATCAATATTTGGAGAGAGACAACTTTTTTTCTAAATTATCTAAATTTCTACATTACCACAACTCAGATGCAGTTGACTGAATTAAAGCTGAAAGCTCAGACTTTTAGCTTTAATTCAGTTGGTTGAACAAAAGAATTGCATCAAAATTTGAGGAAGTGAAGGATTTTTTAACACAGTCCCTTCATTTCAAGGTCTCAAAAGTGATTAAATAAATGAAAATAAGATGTTCATTTCTAATACTTGGTTGAAAACCAAGTATTAGAAAGCCTGAAGCCTGAAGTCTTGAATTCATGGACATCACCAGATGCTGGTTTACCTCCTTTTTATCTGCCAGGCCTTTTACTGCAATGGCTTTCAGTTGTTGTTCATTTGTGAGCCTTTCTGTCCAAAGTTTAGTCTTCAACAAGCGAAACACATGCTTAATCGGGAAGATCAGGTCACTCACTTGGCCATTCAACAATATTCTACTTCTGTCCTTTAATAAACTTGTGGGTTGCTTTAGCTGTATGTTTTGGGTCATTGTCCATCTGTATTATGAAATGCTGCCCAATAGGTTTGACTGTGTTTAGCTGGATTCGAGCAGACAGTGTGTCTCTGAACACTTACGAATTCATTCACCTGCTTCAGTCCTTTGTCACAACATCAATAAACACTACAGTCCCAGTGCTACTGGCAGCCATGCACGCCCATCACACTGCCTCGGCTATGTTTTACAGATGATGTGGTATGCTTTAGATTATGAACTGTTCCATTCCTTCTCCATATTTTTTCATTCCATCGTTCCAGTAGAACGATGGCCAAAGAATGTTTTTTTCCTAAACTCTGCTGGCTTTTTCATTTTTTCTTCAGTCCAATCTAGCCTTTCAATTCTTGAGGCTTATGAGTGGCTTGCAGTGAACCAGTTGTATTTCCTTTCAAGAAGTCGTCTCTTTATGGTAAACTTGGATATCGATACGCCTGCCTCCTGGAGAGTTTTGTTAACATGGTTGGCTGTTGTGAAGGGGTTTCTCTTCCCCATGGAAATGTGGTGCCAAATAGTGATGGCAGCTACATTGTAGCCACAGACGCCCTGGGGCGCACTGACAGAGGCGAGGCTGCCCGACACAGGCGCCACTGGGCCCTCTGACCACCACCAGTAGGCAACGGGTGAAGTGTCTTGCCCAAGGACACAACGACCGAGACTGTCCAAGCCGGGGCTCGGGCCCGATTACAAAGCAAACTCCCAACTCTTGAGCCACGATCGCCCCCAATCAGAAATGATTCTGCGATCATCCACCACTGTTGTCTTTTGTGGCCATCCACAAAAGTTTATAATCACCACTAAAGTTACAACATTGTAGACACTGATACTGATGTAGTAAGTTTATTCACACAGCCTGTATTTTGAAAACCTGTCAAACAGTCACTACCACATTGTGGAAACTAAGACAAATTTCATACCAAAACTAGGTTTCTGAGTTTATATGTCTCCTGTAGTGCTATCCTGAGCTATGCTTTTTTTTAGTATTTCCTCATGGTATGCTTGTAAAAAATAAATATAAATATAATAAACATAAACTATTACACTTAAAGGTTTTGTTGCTAGCCAACAGCTCTTTAAGGGTTACTCCTATACTATAATCTGGGGTCATTTTTTCCCCTTGTTTTTGCTGGCGTATTCATGGCAACAACATAAAAGGAACACTGCTCTTCCGGCAAAGCACACTGGCAGCAGCAGCTAATTTTATTTAAAGGTACAGAAAATGAAACAGCCCATTTGGAAAAGGGCTAAAACCAGGGATATACAGGCATGCTAGAATGAACAATTTGTGCTATATTTTGAAGTGAAACTTGACAGACTTTCTGGGGACATGTGAGACCTACATTAACTCTTTAAGAAGGGGTGTAATTAATGGTAATTTTAAGCAAATATGAGAAGAGGCCATACGTTGCACTCAAGCTGCACCATCTAAAAGAAGAAAGGCCAAGCACAACCTGCAAAAATAAAATACCACTAGTACAAGTAAAGCATGGTTTGAAATATTTTTGGTTACATAAATTCCCTAAAAACATTTATGCAGCCAAACAACTTGACGTTCACAAAAAAAACCAAAAACAAAACATTCAAAATAAAAATTCTGAACACTCCTGTGATGTCAGCACAAAGTTTGTAGGAGAGTTTCAAAATGTACCTACAGTTTCGCCTTTGGATGACTTGCTGTCTCTTATCTGCCCCCTGCCGCGCTCTGGGGGTGTGTAAGACAGGATGGGGATGAGACAGGATAGGATGAAGAGGACATGCAACCTAAATATGGCTCTTGCAGCCTAGGCCACAGGGAGACAGAGAAGGGGACCACAGACCTCGGTAGCGTACAATTATCCAAAACAAGAGAGTCAAGCCAACCTCCTCTCACTGAGACGCACGACAAGAGCATAACAGAGTAAAGTCAACACAATATTTTACTGTCCTTTACCCCCTGGATCACACACTCCAAAGAAATTTTCACACATATATATAGTGAAATGGCATATTTTTAAAATCTGTGCTACAGTGCAAAAAACTCTCACCATATAAACATCTTCCTTTTATCACTTGACAGATACTTTGTGCAACCATCTATCAACGCAGCTAAATACATCTTACACATGTCATCGTCATTAAGATATGCTTTAGGCAAATATCCAAACCCTGATAATAGTAGTCTTAGATGTCTGAGCATGCACTTTCCACAGTTTAGCATATGGCACAGATATCTCCCTTTGTAGAGAAATACATCAGTTAAAATCTTAAAAGCTGTCTGGAGCTGGCAGTCATTGGCATTCCTTAGGACTGGGGGCCTACAGAGGTAGATAGTACTGGACCTGCAGTGCACCAGTGCTCATGGATGCTTTCAGCTGAACAACAGAGGGCCATACGAGTGCCATAGCTTACCTGAAGTAACATATTGACATACAGATGGAGTAACATAATGAGGGCCACTCTTCATCACACCTGGAGGATATCCAACTAGATATATCCAGGCTGCATGAGCTTAAGAAGGGTCCTCCTTTAGAGGAGGCCCAGAAGGGGAGGCAGATCAAAGGCCCATCGGCATGCACTGTGAACATATTACAGATGAGCAGAGGTTCCGCAGAACCATTTAGGATTATATAATAAGAGCTCTGGTGAAGGCACAATTCAGTGAACATATGACGATACAGAAATGATTGAAATTTGGGTTTATTTGTGTGAAGCAGCTCTTTTTTTATATAAGTCCTTTTAATCATTCATATAAATATAAGGACTAAGTGGCTTGGAAAAAAGCAACTGGACCTTTTGAAGTTTGATGAAGACGAAACATCCAAGAAGAAACGTCTTCACGAAACTTCAAAAAGTCCAGTTGCTTTTTTTCCAAGCCACTTAGATGACCACGACCTGGATGACTGAAAAACCTACACATTGCTGACAAGGTGTCAGAAAATATGCATAACCTACTGCCATCACAGTGTTTTAGTCCCATAATAATAGGAGATGAAAAGTAAATTTTATTTGCAGTAAGTGTTGCTATATAACATTTTTTTTATGCATCATAAAACCAAAAGGACGTTTTTCTTCAGTTGGACTTAGATTAGTGGTTTAAGATTAAGAAAAAATTCCTTAACTCGCCTTAGATTGAAGCAACAGAAATTCTCACAAACACCACATTGTAGTGTTGTTCAGTCATTTTAGTTTATCATGGTTTTTTTCCCATTTGTATAGCCTTTTATTAGAAAAAAACATCATTTTTTCAAGTGTTTATACTGTACCTAAACCAGCCACTTAAGCACACCTGTTTAATTGCTTGCCAACACAAATATATAATTAGCCAATCACAAATTTAATGCCTTTAGGCACGATGACCTGGTGAAGTTTAAACCACCTAAAAACGAGAAAATATCTGCAGTTCTCTAAATAACTATGCCTTGCATGAAGTCTAAAGCAAATGATCAGACTACTTCCAGCTGAAATAATAACTCAAATAATCACTCGCTACAATTAAGGTATACAGAAGAGCATCTCTGAACAGACAATACAACAAAACTTGAAGCAGATGGGCTACAGCAGCAGAAGACCACATCAGGTGTTCCTGCTGTCAGAGAACCAGAATCTGATACTACAAGTTACACAGGCTCACAAAACTGAACAGTTTGTCCACATTCACAGGAGGAACATGATATCTGATTATTTGTTTAGACCCTGATGAGTCCTTTATTAAAATTTAAACTCTGCTATATTAAAATTCTACTGTGTCGATAGTACAATTGACCTCTCTTACTGAGAATGTATAAATGGGTTATGAGCTCACTTCTCTAAGGAATATGGAGTGACAAAGTGTAGTTTAGGGAAGACCTCAACAAGTCCTAGCTTGACACTGATAGTATTGCTGATATCTTGTCATACAAGAAGATGGATGACAGAAAAAAAAAAACCGCGATGAAAACTGACACTGCAAGTGGTATATATGGAGTTTACATAGGAAACAAGAGAAATGTAGTCATAATGCATTGCTTATGAAAAAAACGGATATTTTTAAGATGACAAAATCTCAAAACCTTACTGACTCACAAGTAAAGTGTCACTTGGTTGACTCTCAAAGACAAAACATAAATTAATTCTTCAACTTGAAGCCAGTAAAAGTCTTCTAGGCTTGAGGGCTAAAGATAATAAATCTATTTTAGACACTGCTATGAATGCATATGTAATGTGTGAAGCCACAGAACTAAAACAACCATCCATCCATCAGCCCATTTTCTTGTGTTTGCCCAATTCAGGTTGGGGAGGAGGGCTGACACCTATCCCAGCTGTCACTGGGTGAAAAGCAAGGTGTAGTCTGGACAGGTCGATAGTCTACAACAGAGCCGACCACATTACAAAGTAGCGCAATACTGTACTAAATACAGTATTTAAATTAAAGTTACAACTATGTCGTTACTTGGGCTACAAAATTCTTCAGCTCTCTGCACAGATAGAAATAGTAAACATGTTTTTTTTTTCATGTGTGTTTCATCCAGCAGTCAGCTGATATTTATTCTTGTGCTGTGAGGAGGAGAATAGTGTAGTAGTCTACAGCTTTTGAGGAGTGGATATGGACATTAATTATATTTTTAATGCACAAACTGACATGAACCCAGTGGTAAAATGCCAAACCGTGTCCAGGACAGAAACAACTGTATAGTAAAACAAAGCTAACAAAGAATGTTGAGTGCATGCAGACTCCAGGGCTGCAGCCATACCCTGAACTTCAATGAGTAACAAAAGCAAAGCTGTAAGTAGAAAAGTAAGCTGTCAGGCTTGAAGCATTATAGCCCTACCTGTACATGTTTGGTCAGTTTGAAGTCTCTCCCATCAGGTTTTTATTTTTGCTTTGTTTTGTCACTTTTGTGTTCATATGTAAAAACTAAATGAAAGATTGCATGTTCGTTCTCATTAGGATAGCGACTTGTGTTGTTGTGACCTGTTGCCTCAGTTGAAATAGTCAGCTGGTGATTATTTGAAAATGCGTTTCAGGTCAATTTACACAGTCAATTTTAAGAAAAGTAAGTTACAAGACTTTTTTTTAGTTTGATGAACTCTGAGAACCTCGTTGGAGCTGAAACTCAATGCAGCCAAGCCTGGTGTAGTCTCCCAAGTAATGTATGTATAGGGACTCATGATGTTTTGAAATGCTGACCTTTAAACTTCAGCAATGTGTTGGTTTCATCTTTGAATGAATACTGAACACTATTACACTAGGTCAAACTCACATGTCACTTTTTACAGGGATCAGAAAAAAGTGTTTATTTAGGCATTTCAGCTTATCCAAGTTACTTACTTTCATTGTGGAGCTGATATGCTTTGTATGGTGGAAACAACAAAAAACCAAAATTTAATTTTTGTACAAACTCACTACAGTAACAATTCCTTTTAGAAAGCTACAGTCGGTTTCCAATGTATAGTGACTTTAAGCAGGTCTTTCATCTTGAGAACTTTATATAGCATAGGATGTGTGACTTTGACTCAAATATTTATACAAAATGCCGCATTTTTCTAGGTAGTCATTATGTCCCTTTTTTTTTTTTTCACCCAGAAAACCTCAGTAATGAGCGTGCATGTTTGCATTTAGGCTGCATCTCAGCAAAAGTAGAAGTAACATTTTTTGTCTGTTATCCACCTAAGCAGGGCTTAAAGAAGATCAGCTGGGATGAATAACACACTTGTGCTCTGTTGAAACCTGCATTTGTCAGCGGATTGTCAAATCTTAAAAATGCAAAGTAATATATTTGTGGAGTGGAACATGTGTGTCAGGTTTATAATATTTAGATAGCAGACACCTTTAAGAAAGACCTACATTCATCCACCATTTCCAAGACCTTAAACCACTACATTCAGAGTTAGCAGAGTGAAGTCATTACTTAGTTAGGTCTTTGTGATCGGTCTGTGTTGAATTTCAAGGGTTTAAAGCAGAAATCTTCTTTTAAACTAAACTAAACAAAACAAAGAAATAAGTCTTTAAAAACGCCCAAGATTAAGGGTTTTATTAAGTATTCATATTATTCACATCGGTGCCATGGTTGAGGGAAAACCCACTGATTACTGATGAATTCTTATGTTCTCCAGAGTCAAAAACCTCACCCTTTCTACATTAACAAACCGCTTGTCTGTCACCAGCAAACACTAGATTGGAGTATCAGCACACATGCCTGCACATGAAACTGAGTTTTATGCCTCAGGTCTGTACGCCAGGCGACCCCACAAATCCCTCTCATCTGCCAATCATCCAACATGGTTTAAAGAAGGGGAGGGTTAGAGATTAAAGAGACCAGATATCAAAACCTGCTTACACCAATCCCTGCAAGGTGTTCTCCAATCACGAAAAGCCTCCCTCTTCATGGCACTACTGCAGATGAAACAGTTGATTGACAGCTTCTCATGCTAAGAGTTTAGGTACATATGTCAGAAATAAGAAGAGCTGAGGATTAGTTTGCAAGCAAATTGTGGCACAAAGGCATAATAATGGAGAGAAGCAAATGATTTTCGTCGTGGTAGATCTCAGTGATGGATTGCTGCTTAATTAAGAGCTACTTTTAACACAAGACTGACAAAATATTTACACTGAGTGCAATCGAAAAATGTCCAAATTAAACGAGCCAGCAATGGTCCCTGTTAACACCTTTAACACTATAACATATGTCCTTGTTAATTAATGACATTATTTTTAGCCGCAATAGCTGTAAAACTGTCAGGAAGGCAATGTCTCTCCACTGGCCTGCTACCAACAAACAGCTACTAAATGAACTGTCATGTACAAGCATTCTTTGACCAAACACCCACATAACAAAAGACATCAACTTCAGCTCTACTTTGTATTTAGTGCCAATTGACAAATGCTGGAATGCTAACAGGCTCATTTAGGACCTGGAAAACATCAGCCTGTTTTCACTGCCATTGTGAGAGCAATAGCATATGTAAAGGCTGAATTACACTTGCAAAATACGACCTCACTGGGTTAACACTTTTTATTGTTGTAATTAGGCACTGATTTAGCTTACAGAAGTTTACTGTGCTCAATTTTCGACCATTTCATCAACGCTTTGTTTAAAATCTACTTGAGATATCAGAGAGGAAGTGAATCTCTGCTTCCACGCTAAAACTGATTTCTATTCCACCATCCTTCATTGCTCACAATACATGCACTGACACAAATTATAACATCAGTAATTTACCTTAATGTAAATATATTTCCAATCACAAGTGGTTGTGTTATCTTCCGATTACATGGCGGAACAAAGTGTTGATCTAGTATTTGCACATTTTCTTCTGTTAAGTCTATTGTTTCTCTTTGAGTTTTGGAATAAAGTCAGTTTATTCACTTCAGAATAAATGGAACTGAGTGCTATTTATGATTTCTTAGTTTTACTGTACTCTCAAAAGCACTTTACTATACAATGTGCATTACAGGAAGAAGCCAAAGTGCCCAGGAAAAACCTATATAAGCACAGGGAAAACATGCAAACTGCACAGCGACAGGCCCGGAGAGCAGGAGATTCAAACAAGGACCCTCTTACTGTTATGTGAAAGTGTTAACCATTGCACCATGATGCCATGTATCTCTGTTTTTTTTGTTATAGAGAATCCATAAAATAACTAGAGGACGAAGACAAACTGAAGATATTTTTAAATGCCAACATCAACAAGTAAGAAATTGTACTGTACTTCCAGCACAGCTGAAAGAACTAATTTAGAAATGCACTTTTGCAATATGACTTCAGAGTCCCTAATTTAAGCTCAAATCACAAGTCCAATGAGCTTTGACAATGAGACACCATAATCAGCTGACATGTAACTTCCACCAGTGAAAGTTATATTGAAATAGGTTCGTTTAAGCCCTATGGGAGTGTCGCCCAAGGGGGGCGGGGGGTTCACAGTGGGTTCACCCGAAACCTTGGCCGATTGTGACCCACACCCATTTTCACACCTTGGCTCGTATGATTAGGCAGGGCTTAAAATCTGGGACTCTTCACCAGTTGCTCTTAGAACTGAAGAAGCTTCTCGGATGGGAGGTGAAACGTCTTCAAGAAAATTAAAGAAGTCCGGACACTTTTCTTTCCAAGCTCCTAAGACTATACTGAAATATAATTTTTCATTCCTACTGAATGGCTGCTTCCAGCCTTCCACCCTTTTCTCCAGCTCCTCTAAACTAAACACATTTTCCTTTGGCAGCCCACACTCACTGCCTGAATTACTCAGCCTCAAAATCAGATCACGAGTACATACTTTAGGGAGTATTCAAAAGCTCACACTTATCCTATTTCAAGAAGTTGATTCTGACAAACTCTTCCCAGTGAGCCTCTTCATTATCCACATGTCCATCTACACCCACTTTTCTCCACTGATGCATCTCCAATGTCAGCTTCTGTGTTCTTGAGGGTGATCTAGCATCTCTCTGAAGTGACTGCTATTGCTCTGCAATGATGCAATGGTGTAAACACCTATAACTTCACTGTGCATTTTTAGTGTTAGATTAATGTGTATCTAGTACTTTTCATATAAACAAGCCAAAGCACAATAGACTCATACCAGACTGATACTGTTTTTTCAGGTAATATGAAAAAATACATGAATTCTGTTTTAATTTACAACTTCTAGCACGCTGAAATGCTATTCAGCATAGGGTTAAAGGTTTAATTCTGTTTATTTTTACTGCATTACGCAGACATGACCAAACACAAAAAAATATATGTCTTGGTTAAGGGAGTTAATATTGCGAAATGGAAAGAAGCAGATAAAAAAGAGACTTAAGAAACAACTTAATTCATAATGAGCGATATCATATGTGAGTAACGAGGCTTTGATAAACATATAGACCTCTACGTGCAAACAGTATTTGCAGAGAAGCTGTCAAAGTTTGAGGAGCTCAGCGGATGAGTCATTTGCTGTATGGAAATGAAATGGAGCAAAAACGGGTCCCTGCTCTACCTTCTAAAACCTCCTACAATAAAAATTAGCATCTGAAAAAAAGCAAACACTGTAACTTGGCTGTCCATGAAGAGCTTTAAAACTAACATTTGAGTTTTACTAGAGGGACATAATAGCTTGGGTGGAATATTAAATCTGATGCATTTGGTGACTGGTGAGAAGGCTCTCACATTACGAGCAGAGCATGGCTATAGGGAGCGTTTGGAAGCCAGGCTGTCCTCACTGCCTCTGACGTTCTTTAACCTCTTTTTGTGGCTTTGAAACCTCATGTCTTTGGCCTGCAGTCACTCTCTATTTATGCAAGAAAATAAAGAAGAGAACGCTGCCCCTCCTAAATCTGTAAACTGCAATTAAGCTAAATTCCAAGTTTATTTCCAAAATGCCGTCCTTGCTCCAGACCATGTGAGAGACTAGAGTCTAAAATTATCACACTTTTGGTCAGAAGGCCAAGATGAAGCCAAAGCTAGGACTGTCTTCTCACAGGCCACAGGATCACAAAGACGATTTGTGGCTGAAACTACTGTAATAAAAATTTGTATGGATATGATTCAGAAATATATATCTGTCACATAAAACGAACGTTGCATGGATGAAAATGTGCAGACTGAAGTGTTCCTGCTTTTATCAAGGGGACAAATGAAAAGAAAACTTGATAGCATCTGGCTAAAATGAATGAGCTATGCTTATTGTTTAATAATCCACTCAAGCTCTGAGAAACCAGTCTCGTGCAGTGAGACAGCTTAAGTAAAGGCATCCAGCTCTTCTAACCATCTACATTCAAACAAAAAGCAGTCCACGTGCAGTAGCACATCTCTTTTCTGTCTCCCTGTGTCCCTCTCTCTGTCTCTTTCACTCTGTGTCTCTCCATCATGTGTTTACACATTGGTAGAGTAAGTGCCAGGGCTGTAATCGGAAGTCTACAACCGTGTCATTTGGAAGACTGTTGTCTTTTCCTGGGATCGTGGTGGTCAGCAGAGAAAAACAAGATTTACATCTCGCAGGGAGGGGCAAAGCATCAACCATGCATTATCCCCTATTGGCTGTGGTCAAAGATGGGCGTTAACATGTGGGAGAGGTAGACGAAAAGACGAAAAGTCAAAATTTACCCATGGGAGAAATTTTTATATCAAACGCTGCAGAATCTCGTGAAAAAAAAATGGGGTTTGTGTCACATTACTACCACTAAGCATATCCAGAGCATACATTTTCTTCTTGAGTCATCAAACAAGGTATGTGGTAGCACTTACTGGCATCATATGCTGTCAGTCTTCAAGAGACACCACTACCTATAAACAAAAGAGAGAGTCGAGTGTAAATAAAGTTCATAAAATGCCAATCTGTGGTCTTGGAAAAGAATGGGGTATTTCTATTTTTATTCATTTTTTTGTTTTCCATTGTGATTGCCTTTGATATCAGAGCAGCTTTCCACTTTCATTTGGAAATAAAAAAATAACAACCAGTGCTTAATTAAAGCTTCCTCTACAGCACTTTTATTACAGTTTTGTTTACTTCTTCACAGTGTTTACTGTTTATTTCTTCTAAAATCATGAAAGATTTACCAAGAAAGGCCTTCTTTCACCTTCTGGAAAGAATTAAACAAAGATGCTTAGAGGGAGCTATATTTTTCAGCATGATTGTTTAAACCTGGCAACATGGTTAAAGACAGGAAGATTATAAGATATAGAAGCCTGAATGAAACCGACATACCTTTTTCATCCATATCCAGCATACTAAATATTTTAACAATAATGGTTACTTCATAGGGAATGATCTACTCAACTCCACAGTTGAATATTTGAATTTTCTTTACCAGTTATCACATATTTCATGATGTGGAAATGTTACTGAAAAGCTGATAATACTGTGTTCATTACATTAATATATGGAAAAACCGTGTTCTGACTGAAAAGCAGAAAAAGTCAGATGCCCCAGCAGTGCTATGCCCTGCTTTCAGATGACTCCAGCCAGACAGACACGCTTAATCCTACACAGGTTCAAAGCTACGCCACATGTGGCATCAACCTGACAAGAATAAAAGAAAAAGACTCAAAGAACAAAGAGACAACTGTGAGTAATGTACTCACGTCTGTTTTTTCCCAGCTATGTGTGCGCGTATGTGTCTATTTATACAGATAATATAATTCACATTTCATTGGTGGGTGTGGGTTCTCTCAGCAACCCCACAGAGAATAATATGTTCTTTTTCTTGTCTGTGATTGCTGACTAAGTTTGGGAAACCATGTTTTTTTTTGTAAAGATGACTCACAAAGCTGTGTCCCTCGCCCCATGAAACGCAGAGTTGATCATCCAACAATGCAGGGTGCTTACTAAGACCAAACATTTAAAGAGCAGGCGCTCACATATTGAGAAAAAGCAGACATGAATATGATGACACATAAACATTCCTTCCCTTAGATAAACAAAAAGTATTGGTTGTTTTAAGCATTTTGTTCAGTGTGCGTGGAGCTCAACACGTTTACACGTTCGTCTCCTTCATTTAAAGCACCTTTTAGTTTCTTTTACCATTTCAGCCAAAGATGAGATGGGTAACTATTTTTCAAAACTGGTTTCAAAGAGCACAGATAATCCTAAGGTGTTATTTAACACCACTCACCTGCTGTGCCATTTTTTTTCAAAAGAAGATTAAGAAAATGTTGCAAATGTCTTGTGTAGAAAAAAAATGTCCTTCAGTTAGCCTGTTATTTTAAAAGGTAATTATTTTTTTTAAACCTGTTTCTTTACATGAACTGATCAAATTAGTTGACTCAATGAAAGTATCCACATGCCTTCTTGACATGTTACCTGCATCTTTATTGAAAAATGTCTTTCAGTCTGTCTGCAGTTTCTGTTTCTGGTACATTTGCTCCATGTTCAGCACATTTTGAGACAGTTTAAAGACATTTGTTATCACTGCTATGCAGATGACATTAAATTGTATATTGTTTTTAAGCCCCAAGATGTTTCTAAGTTACTAAGTCCTTGTATAGGTATGTAGATTTTATTAACCTCGAAGTAATTTTTTACTCAACTCCCACTTTGCTCTTCTGCAACTGCGCTCTGCTTCACTCTTGCTTTTATCACTTTATTGCAAGTTGAGTTCCACACTGTTAAATGGAAATTATTATTCATGCCTTTATTTTATAACACCTGGATAAATTTAAATCATTATTTACTCATCTTACCAAAGATTATGCTGGACCTCTACAGGTTGTTCAGAATGCTGCTGTAAGGCTCCTGATTAAGTCTTCTAAGTAGTCACATACAGTCCAAATCAAAAGTTTAAGACCACTTGTAAAATGGCCAAAAAATCTTATTTTTCATGCATTATTCAACCTTTTTTCAACCATTTTTCATGGTGGATCTTAAGAAGGTTCCAAGTAGAGCTTCAAGATGCAACACAAAGAAATGGGAGTGAGACAAAACATTTTTTTAGCATGCAATTTACTGAAAACAACGCTTAAACTGAAACAGGCTGTTTTACAGCTGATCAAAAGTTTAGGACCACATGTCTTTAAAAGGCCAAATCTGTACAAAAATGTGAATTCCTTGTCATTTTCTGTCAGGTAGTCAGACTGTCATGATGTTCTGATGGCAAAGGCAAAAAAACTTCCGTTTTTGAACGTGGTCGGGTTATTGCATAAGCGGGGACTCTCGCAGTGCTATCGCTGCTGAGGTGGAACGCAGTAAGACAGTCATCTGGAATTTCTTAAATGATCTTCAGGGTTACGGAACAAAACAGTCAAGTGGAAGATCCCCAAAAAATTCACCAGCACTGAGCCAGATGATGCAATTGGCTGTCTGTCAAGACACTGGGCGATCCTCAACCCAAATTAAGGTCGTAACTGGTGCCACCTGCATAACCATCAGACAGCATCTGAGCCTGAAGGGCTTTAAAAACAAAAAACATCTTCAAAGGCCTCATCTGACACAGAGCTGACTGTTTGGATTTTGCAAGAGAGCACCAAACACAGGAATTTGAAAGGTAGAAGAAAGTTTTATTCTCTGATGAAAAAAAATTGTAACCTTGATGGTCCTGATGGTTTCCAATGTTACTGGGATGACAAGAATATCCCACCTGAGATGTTTTCAATGCTCTACAGTGGAGGGGGCGCCATAATGGTCTGGGGGGCTTTTTCCTTCAGTGGAACAATGGAGCTCCAGGAGGTGCAGGTGCATCAAACGGTTGCTGGCTATGTCCAGGTGTTGCAGAGAGCATCCATCATGACTGAGGGCCCCGTCTGTGTGGTAATGACTAGGTTTTTCAACAGGACAACACTACAATACACAATACACAAGGACAAGGGACTTCTTCCAGGAGAATAGCATCACTCTTTTGGACCATCCTGCATGTTCCCCTGATCTAAATCCAGTTGAGAACCTTTGGGGATGGATAACAAGGGAAGTTGCCCTTCGTGTGGCCCTGTTCACCACTTGGAGAAACATTTCCACCTCATGGAAACGCTTGCATCAATGATGCCACATCTGGGGCTCTCCTCAGCTCATCCCAGGAGGTGGCACGGATGCCCCTCCGGTGGTCATCCTTGGGCTCTCGCACTCTGGGGCCTCTGGATGTCTGGAGCCTGGATCTCCTCCATGCCTGCTTCATGCCCTGGGGGACAGGGCTATGGCTCTCTACATCCTCTAGCAGACCATTACATGGGGAAACCTTTTGAATACAAGTGCGCTGATCCACACAGGTGTGCACACGGGTGCTCACTGTTCATAGACAAACTACACCTCTATTGGCTGCTATTTCCAAGCACATTGTGTGCTGTCGGTCCTGCTTGCTACACAACAACATTCAATGTTTAGTATTTACTGCTGTTTACACTTAGCTAGATTAACGTGATGGTGTTGTGTTTAGTTTGTTGCTCTGGGTTTTTTTTTTGCTTGTTTTCTCTTCTTTTTCTCTCAACAGGTGATCCAGGAGATTTTCTTTTCTCTTCTTTCTCTTTTTAAGTGCCCTTTCTCACTGTCCCTCTTCCCTTCTGGTTTTCTTTTCCTTCATCTTTCTTTCTCCCTTTCCTATCCCTCAGTCATGTCTGTCCCGTCTGTAACAACTGAAAATAAAATCAAATAAATAGTAACAACAAAGGTCGATCAAATGGACCAATACGGCAAGGCCGTGATGATCCATTTGGCACAGTAAATCCATTGGGTATCCCTGACAACAATTCTGATGGCTAAAGAACCAAATGGGACAGGCAAAAAAAAAAAAAGCATGCCACAACGAATTTTTGAAGTGATGAACAATAACAGTGGAGCTACTTATTACTGAGTTCATGGAACAGTTTTTTTTGGAAGTGTGGTCCTAAACTTTTGATAAGCTGTAAAGCAGCCTGTTGCAGTATAAGCATTGTTTTCAATAAATTGCATGCTCAAAAAAATGTTTTGTCTCACTCCCATTTTTTCTTGTTGCACGTTAAAGCTCTACTTGGAACCTTGTTAAGATCCAACCATGCAAAATATGTTGGGTTTTTTTTGCCATTTTTCAAGTGGTCTTAAACTTTTAATCGCGACTGCAACACTGTTGCTAATTCAGTTGCATATTACCTTGTCAAGGGTCCTTAGCATACAAGAAAAGAACGAAAGGAGACCAAAGGTTTTGCAACAGTGGCTAGCACATTTTATAAATAAAATTTTACTTACTTAATTACCTTTACTTTATGTTGAAAATTAAACAGGTCCACCAGCTCTCGCTGGTCATTCAATAAATGCAAGATGAGCTTAAAGTACATATGAAATGATCCTCATAATCAATTGGCTATTAAAACGTGTCAAAAATGCATGCTTAGCAAGATCACAATGTGGAATAAGATAAGATAAGATGACCTTTATTAGTCCCACAGGTGGGAAATTTGTTTTGTTACAGCAAAAGTGCAAAGTTATATAGCAGAAATTAGAAAACACTGGAATGCAATAAAATACAATAAAATAAAATAAAATACTATATACAATAGAATAAAATAGAATAGAATAATATACACAATAGAATAAAATAGAAATACAAATATTATATACAACTGAGTACGAAAATACAACAATACAACTTCGTCAGAAGAAGAATTGCACAAGAATTGCACATATAGCAGTCTTATTGCACATGTGTGGGTTTGTGTGTTTGATCAGCTGCAAAAGTCTTTATTGTGGAGTCTGACAGATGACCTTTATTAGTCCCTCAGGTGGGAAATTTGTTTTGTTACAGCAAAAGTAATATTTGAGGCTAGAGTTTCTCTTCTGTTGTAATAACATTCAGAAGTTTATTAATGCTGTTTTTTGAATTAGATAAATACCACATATAGACTAAGGATTATAGACTAATTGAAGGTGTGACCCAGTTAACTGTCTTTGGGTGAGACGACCCAAGCAGGCCCTAAAAAAGCTTGTAAGGTACCCCTTTTTACAAGTGCTTGACTATATCATATAAAAAAGAGAGCAGTTTGTAAAAATAAATAAATTTACAAGTACAATAAAAGAGTGAATAAAAAAAAAAAAAAGATTTATTCTGAGAATTAGGCTCAGGCACATTCTCAGAAATACTATCCAAACATTCATACACAGTGAGCCATAATAAATGGATTTGAACACGTCTAGTGGGAGTTCATGAACATCTGTGCCACATACTGCATCACAAAACAGCAGTTCTATTTGAATTATGACCATCTTCACTGTAGAAGGTAACACAGCACTCAGCTATTATAAATATAATTTTGGATTTCTGCCACATTACTATTGTCATTATTGTTTTCTGCACATTACCAGTGCTGGACATATGAATGTGCTACCACATCCCTGCACCTCTGTGTTTTTGTGTTTACATCTGAATATACACACAGCTGGGCGCTTGCAATTTATGCCCATTAACCTTGCGCTCTGGGACCACCCCAGCATGTTGGAGTGTGAAGGTAAACATTTACCAGTGAATTCAGGTGGGGGAAGCTCTACTGGAGTGTTGCTGTATTATGAAGGCCAAATACTGCTATATTCAATCCAAACAGTCAATGTGAGAGCCAGGGGACTTAGAGGCCATGGTTTAAAAAAGAGATGTTAAAAAACAAATCTGTATTTTTAAGATCTGCACATATTTCATTTTGACCTAATTTATATCACACAAATATAATTTGCATATATCCATGCGTCTAGCGTGATTGTTAGATAAAAAGCACTTTGCTGTAGAACGTGCTTGTGTGAATGAGACATGCTATATAAAGCACTTTAAGTTCTCGAGTTGAAACACACTATTTGTCTTTTACTCTGTGAGGAAACACAATCACATCATAAAAGAGCATGATATATGAAACTCAAACATGACACTATGCAAACATGTTTTTCCGCCACAACAGGATTATGTGACTTAATGCATCAGACATTCTGGCATGTCACAGCAAGAAAAGCACAGGTGTAGAAAATATATTAATAATGGCCACACTTGATTTAGGAGTGTCAGGATTCTGAATCTCTGTAAGCCAGCAAACTGTCATAAATAACTGAGACACCAGAATGGATCCATTATGTTATTTGTCCACCCATGTTTTTCTCCTCTGTGATAACTCAAAATTATCTGCACATACCATAATTTGTCACGTAGGCTATATCCCAAATATATATCCCAGTCACACTCTGGCTTGTTCCCATTTCCTTGTTGGTATTTGTTATGAATGACAATAATGCTCACAAACCAAGCACCGACTGGTTGACTGATTTTCTAGCCGGGGTCAAATCAAGTAATGTGAATTTGCTGAAAATATGTGGGCAGAAAATCTGAGGTTTGGAACCAAGCTTTGATTACAGTAGGTGAAGCAACTGTAATAAGAGGGCCAGGGTAAATGTAAAATTATACTAAATTTCATGTTCATGTTAGTTAGGCACAGATGTCCATGTGCAGCCAACGATTTATGACTGCACAAGTGCACTGCGGAGGCACACAATGTAGCATAAACAGAACCGCATGTGTGTCCACATCCATGACTGTTTCTGAGTGTATCAGGGTCTTTAAAAACTGGAGCGCTAACCTTACTGGTTTATGACCTCCTTATGAACTTGTGACACCATACTGCATGTCTGTGATTGATGTTTGCTTTAATCCTTCATTCCTCAGGTTTTATTTTTCTATTTCGTTAGGACTCCTAACATCCAGGGTAAGAACAACTGATTTAGGTAACTAAAAATAAAATTAAGGAATCCATATATATATAATTCACATATTTCTTACATTTCGTTTGTCATTTTTTTCAAGTAAGAAGGTCTGCACCAGAACCAAAGACACAGACAGCACATCCCAGTCCTATCCAACAAGAGGAGGCCACAGCACTGCACAAGCCAAGAAACAGATCCAAAGCACAGGAAGGACACTAGCCAGCATAACTAGGGTGCTGGGACACACGCTCAGAGGCACAAGATCACCCAGACCTGTATGGCGTTATTTTTGTGCCACTATTCTGAGCGCACGTAAAAAAAAACTTGAGCGCACGTAAAAAAAATTTGCAGGTGCAAGTGTTGTATTTTGACAAGAAATTTATTTTGAGCGAAGAAAAGCGAAATTTGAGTGAACAAAATTCATTGCTGCGTGCAAAAAATGTATTTCAGTGTCAATTTTTTTTTTACATGCGCTCAGAATAGTGGCACAAAAATAACGCCATAGGCCTGTCCCCTCACCATCCCAGGACAGAGCAAAAGGTTACCCCAAGGGAAAGAGAAGGAAAGGAGAAAGAGAGAGGCCGTAACAGATTTTCTCCCAACACCAAACAATGCCACCCAAGTCAGGGAAGCACAGGTGCGGCCCTCAGATGAAGGAAAGAAATACCTTTTCATATGACTACAACTGCAGTTCAGGCAGCCCAAAGGCCCATAAAGCCAAGCTGACGGTAACCATATTTCTTGCATTACTGTTAAACAAAAACTGAGAACATTTCAGAGGTAGATCCTACAATAATACATACAGAGAAAAACCCAACAATCATACAACCCCTCATGATCAAGCACTTTGGTGACATAGGGAAGGAAAAACTCCTTTTTAACAGGAAGAAAACTACCGCAGAATCAGGCTCAGGGAGGGGCGCCATCTGCCGTGACCCACAGGACATCTGCCAGGTGTGGGGTATCATTTCTAGGCACAAGTTAGGCTGCTCTGTAGCAACTGAGCTTTTTAATGCCATAGCCTGCTTGAATATTCTTGCTTACTATGTCCAAACCTTGTTTGCAAAAGCGCATTTGTTGCATGTCACAAAGCTTAAATCATCTCAAACAGATTTCTTGAATATGAAGTAATTTCTCAGTACTCAAATGGCCTCCACAGACACCAGATCTCAATCAAATTGAGCTCCTTAGGGATTTGGCCTTGCATGATGGATGTGCAAATGTGCAGAAGTATATCCAACACTTTGTTGAATCTATGAAATGAAGAACTCGTCTGTTTTGTCCTGAAAACAAAACAGGGTCCAACCAAGTACTAGCACGGTGTACTCATGAGTATCAGTGTGCTAATATAACTTATAAAGAAAGGTGATGTGTATTTTCCAGTAGATTTGAACTCAAACATATAATGGTACCCACAGTAATGACTGCCTGTGGAAAATCTTCACTCACTTTCTGTTATAATTTGGTAATGAATCAGAGTCATAAAGGATACAGACAGACACACCACCCACAACACTACACCTTCAAACACCTTCACCTCAGTATTGTACAGTCAACCTGCTGCTGATTCAGACATTACATGGCTTTCATCTAATTAAAAGATATCAGGCGTTTGACTCATCTCTGATGAGAACTGATTCATTAAACCTTATGATATTTTTATTAATAGCGTGATACGGCTGTTGTAATCTCTCGACAGACTGTCTGACTCTGCACTGTTTCCATATAGTAAATGTTCAGCATTCAAGTTCCATCTGGCAATAAAATGGCAAATGAGAGTGGAAAAAATAAAAAGCTAATAGTGGTTCAAAGAAGCAGGGGTGGTATAAAAGTATTGATTGAACAAATAAACTAGTAAAGTCAACAGAGGAAAGAATAAAGTAGTTTATCACTTCTTTGCAATGTAAATAAACAACCACAACAGATGTCCCTGCTTCATATTTACCATGCCAGCTTGGTTCTCTTATTGTGAGCAGAAAGCAAACCCAGTGTAGTCAGTGCCTTTCCCAGTCAAATCAGCATAAAAAACAAATGTCCACTTGTCATCACCGTGAGCAATGCTGAATCAAAAAAAAAATGCCACAAAGGGACGTATCAAAAGGAAGAAAGTACCACAAACTGTGCAGACCTTCCAAACAACTTTATCACATTATTAACAAAATCCCACTCAAAGCCAAATTTGTTTGAGTCACAGGGACTGGTTACTGTTAAGCTCCAACTCAATCACCAGTGACTCACCACTGTCTGGAGAACTGTAGACTTTTAATTGCCTTCGGGTTTCCCATCACAACGGCCTAATGATGACCTGTAGGTTGCATTAGCACCCACTATAGATCGCTAGAATCATTTGCATGGGCTATTGGTGCCATTCTCAATTTCTTTCATTACTCTCTCTGGAAAGCTTCATCTCACAGACAATTTAATGCAGTTGCCTTTTACGCATTTTTACGACACTGCATGTCTGTTTCTGTTTGCTGGTGTGCAGAACAAAAACAGATGGGGGTCTAAGAAGTTCCAGGAGGGTGCTTGACTAAGGTTTGCTGTGTTTTCATGTTCCCCCAACACCTTTTAACTGTCCCTGACCCTTCCCCGTGTCATATACATAAGGCAAACAGGCCTCGCGGCACACACATCTCTCAGCCCCCCGAGGGCACTGGTTGCACCTCATGAGCTTTTGGGTTGTCAGTCCAGATAACACAAACCATCATAACACTTTACTCCACAAACCCAGACTCTATCCCTCTGGCTATACTTTGGTTAACCTCTCTATCACGCTCAAGCCTCTGGGTCCTGCTGTTATCCAGACACAAACACACAACCCACACAGCCAAAATCATAAACAGAGAGTAAAAGCCAGACTGCACAGCAACTCCAGCCAGGCACAGACCAGAACAGAAATACTAATCTTGTCTTTTCTTCACTGGTCAGTCCCTCGATGTTATTATCCATCTATCTCTGTACTAACCGTTCCCCAAGACAAAAGCAGACATCCATGTATCTAAACAGATGTGTGTGACTGCTTCAGACTCCAATACAGCTGAACTATCCTAAGCTGAGAATCAGGCAGAGATCTTCTGTCTGTCAGACAACTAACAAAACAGATGGATCTCAAAGGGCACTTGAGAATGAAAACCTCTTTCCTGAGCAAAAAATATACACACCAAAAACATTATCGCCCTCCAGTGCCAAAGAAAATGTCTGCCCATAAATAGAAGTTTAAAATGCTAACCAACAAGTGGGTCACAAAAGGTCCTTTTCTATGAATGAGCATTTGGCTGGACTGCATAATTGCAAAACACAGGACACGATCGGCCGTCCACGCCAAGGGTTTGAGTCACAATGGGCAGTGCTGGAACGGTATGTGCAGGGAAAGGTCGAGCCACTGTTAGCTTTTATAGTCCAAACAGAGACACAGAGAGACAAACAAATAAAATAAAATTAAAGATATAGTATCCGTACTTGTGCTATTAAACAGATGTGCTTTCATATATCAGATGTGGTTTCAGAAATGATTTTTCTCTTATTAAGGATAAGAGGTTGGAAATCCCTCAGAAACCTGCATAAAGTACGACTGACAGCTCCCAGAAAACAAAGGACTTTTCAGAACAAGAGGGAGGAGAGTCTCTATTGAGTGGCAGTTGGCCTATGGGGCATAATCATTTTGCTATCTTCTGAGAAGGCCAGAGCCCTTTAATTAAGTTGGAAAATATTTTTGCTGGTTGTTTAAAAGTCACATCCTGTTGGCCAGCCGTCCTGCTGGTCTCACCACTGACATCAAACCCAAACCACACAAACCCCTATTTGAATATCTACACGAAAGTCGAAGATCATTTCAAGAACGATCCTACGTCTCTCTCTTTCAGTAATTTTCTTTTTGCCTCTTTTAAATATGCCGTGCGATCTTTACCCTCACTGCTCTCTCTTACTCGCGCTGCTTCATCAGCTGCGTTGATTAGCTGTTCCAGAACAGGGCTGTTAGAGAGTCTAGACGATTGTAGACTAAGGTGGGAGTACATACACACCCCGCAACCACACTCGCACTAATGTGTAATCTCTGAGCGCGCTGTGCCCCGAGCCGTTATGCCGGGCGAGTTTTGTCAAGGTGGCTGTGGTATTTCCATCACTCCATGTCATTACAGCAGAGCTAATACCACTTTGCATGCCCTCGGTGTCCCACCAAAAGAATTTATATATACACAGATGCAATCACATCTCAAACCGCAAGCATTCATTTTCATTTAAGCTCATCTGTCTTGTTACGATGCACAGAACAGGAAAGATTTGAACTCTCTGATCCCATTTTACCATTTAGCGCACGCAACACACATTTCTATACTTTTGAGGACACTCTTCACACTCTGTAGCTCTAAATCCTAACCTGAAACTATACACCTGACATTTACCCTTGGCCTTAAATTAATACTACCTTTATTCTAACCTAGTCTCACCGTCACATTCACAAAGACCTCAGACCACATCTCAAATGATTCAAGCTAACATGACCCCGGTGACCGCGAACCACTATTAGTAAGGCACTGTGATGTTATCTGAAATCCATAAAAGTGTTCCTTGTTAGCACTCAATCAAGTCCTCATAGGACCCAGGGAAAAGGGGAAAAAAACATCCCTCTGGGCCTTGAGCAGACAAGCAGTGAATGCAGACCTTTAGACAGCTTAATTCATTACCCCGGGGGTTAAGGGAAGGGCTAAGCAGAGGGCATGATGAGACTTTGAAAAGAAGGAGAAGCCAAACTGAACCACGGCAGCATGCTAAAATATGGGCTTTGTTTCAAGAAATAGTGGCATTATCAAAGAGAAAGACAGTATGCGAACACACACACACACGCACACACACAATACACATGTAATCATAACCACAAGAAACAGTCCCGTGTTTATCCGTCTTTGGCAGCAGTGACTTCCTGAGGATACGGACGATTTTTGTTTGACTTCAAACAGTGCCTCCCTCTTTCCTGCCCTGTCCTGTTTCCTCCTGTCTATCCCCCTGTCTCACTCTCTGTTTTTAGTATATTCTTCTTCTTTTTTTTGCTCTACTTCCTCCTCATTTCCCCTTTTCCTCCACAGAAAATCAGAAGACAAACTAAAACATGGAGACAGAAAGAAAGACAAGTGGAGGAAATGGCAAAGCTTATCGGCATTACAGTCGGAGAGAGGGACAAAGCTACTGTTCCCTGCTGCTGACTCCGCCTAGTCAAACCAGCACCAGCCATAACTTATATCCTTACCCCAATACTAACCGCAGACTCAACCCAAAATTACCATCTGCCAAGCATGACAATCTTGCAAGCCCACCCACAATTCCAGTGAAGCTGCTACCTCAAAGCAGGACAAAGACCAACAACTACTATCTCTGCCACATTCAGCGCACTGTAATCAACCAGGTCTCTGGGAATTATTGAGTGTGTGTGTGTGTGTGTTCAGATAAGGCTGAGAGTGCATACGCAGGTGCGTCTGTTCATTTATCAAACCAGGGGTGTTAAAATAGATCATGAGCAGGTGTGAGTGTAAAAGAGATACCGGACATGCTGCACGAAGGCGCACCACATATCCTGTCAACCTCTGCCAAAGCATAGAGTCTTTTTAACCGCAGCACCTGATAGCATCACTGCCTCTGGTTACACTATCAAGCTCCCTTAGGAGCTGTGGCAGAAGCTACACGATCATATCTGTGTTGTTAGGGTCTGCCAAATTTGTTATGAAGCACTGATGTAAGTATGTGTGGTAAGAAATCAAGAAAGGAAACAGATCGAGAAAATCAAAGATCATTGAATCAGCTCGTCAATCAGTGTGTTTAAGCCAATAAGGGCAGACTTTATGCTGTTTATGGTGTACTGCTACTGTGCATCATGCCAAGTCATAATTAAGATGATTTACAAGTTGTTAAATACATTCATTCTCACTGAGCACCGTGCCAGCATGTGACAAGATAAGCCGGTCTTTTTGATAGTGAATCTGGTGAGATTAATTTCCCGTGGTTTCTTAACTGTTGTTATAAGCGATTGGACCATTGTCATCAATGTACAATGTACATCAAACTTAAGAAAACAGCTTGACAGTTGATTGGCTGTAATGTGGAAACTAACTAACCATGACAGGACTGTCAAATTTCCTCCTGTAACTGAAAGTAAAAAGCGTTACAGGTTTACTTACTTTGTCTGACTGTTTCAGTAAAGCACCTGCTTCATTTTATTCAATAGATTAAGGTTTTATATTTCACCACTGATATAAAAAAACAAAAAAACAAAAACAAACTGCAACATTAATGTAACATAATCTGCAATTCAAGTTGCTAGCTGTCACACCTTCAGACATTTTTATGATAGTACTAGATGAGACGTGCCCTATCAATTTGATTTCTGCAGCTGCAAAATACTGTAAAAACACCAGAAGTAGGATAGAAGTAGGTTGTAATGGTTGCTGTATCAAGATCATTTTGACATTTAGCTACTTCAGTGCTTCAGGTCCTATTACTGTGCATGATGATTCACTATAACACTATAACACATGGTTTCATGTGCTAACATCCCACTGTTGAGGCTGAGTGCATGGTGATGTTGCCATTACCTCCACATCAGTGACAAGCTGTGCTATGGATCGTGTCTGTACAACAGTGGTGTTGGACAGCTGCCCACATTCTGCCTCGTTTAGGATTTTCATGTGACACGTGCACACAGAAACAAGGCTTACTGGCTTTTCTTTTGGCCTGTCAAGCAAGTGAATAGATTTTAATGCCAAACAATCACAAATAGGCTATAACACTTTCATGGCTTAAACCTTCACATAGGAAAAAGTGAATGGTAACTACTAATAACATTTTTGCTTTTTAATCAACAGCAAGTCAGTATGTTGGTTACATACAAATAAAACCCTATAAAACAAAACAAAAAAGAAACATTTAAAATTTTACTTTAGATGCAGTGGTAACACTGTATCACAGTTTCTTCACATTTTGAATGTTACTTGTCAGCTGTAGTCTCCCTGTGTGAAATTTCCTGGGCACTATGCCTTCAAAGACATACATATTGCAAAAATTGGTTATCATTAATTGGCCGTAGCTATGAAACTCAGCATGGATGGTTGTCTGTCTCTCTTTGCTAGCTCTTTGATAAACTGGCAACCCATCTAAGATGTAACTTGCCTCTCGCCCTGTGGTTGGGTGATGGGTGGAAGATTTACATTTCTTTATCTCCAAATCATATGACACTCAGCAGTTAAACAGCTGACTGACTTGCAAGACGCACGAGTTTGTTGCTCTGTAATGACATACAGAGTTTCCTGTGTGCATCTCTGCACACAGTTAAAATGTGTTCTTTAGGCATTCGAGCATTGCCTAAAGAATCAATTGCAACTCTACTCAAACGGAGAAAAACACCACCTTCTCCTGCAGAGAGGTTGTGATGCGTTGTACTTTACCATTATGTTAATGATTTTAGATTGCTTCCACTTTTGTCTATTTGTCTGACTTTGATTTTTTTTTTTGGGAGGGGGGGGGGGGGGGTTGTTTTTGGGTTTTTTTACAAGAGCTCTTTGTTTAATAGTGCATCTGCACACAATTATACCTGCACCACAACCTCATGCAGAGAGATAAATAATTGTAATTTTCTGAATAAGCAAACCATCCCCTCATTTTAAACTTGTGCAGCTTGTGAGGCCTTCCTCGCAAAGCCTCAGAGAGCTTCAGCTCAGGAAAGGTTGAGCTGACAATTGCACTCTTGGTGTTTGGGATTGTAAACGTAGAAAGACCCTGTCTTTACAAAAGACATCAGTCTCAGTCCCACTGTGGCCACTGCTCTCAAAAATAACAAGCACGACCTCTTCCATCCTGACACGGAGTTTCACCACCTACACATGGCCCTCTGGCAAGTTTGCATTAGTGGGAGGGCCTTGATGATGTGTTGGTTGTATGTGATATTTTACCTCTGTTTACAAGAAATCAAGATTTAAAAAAAAAAACTGCAAACAATACTTTCATCTTAGAGGCGTGGACTATTTAAAAAAAAAAAAAAAAGTTTGTTCAAAATTGCATCCAAACAGAATGGAAATGAATTTGGTTATTTTTCATAGTTTTCCAGGAGTGCAAGAACTCTGGTGGTGCATTCAGCTCTGGGTGGATTTCTTATTCAGTTAGTCATATGGGCTCATGTGTGTGTCTTGGCTCTACCTGCAGTGAAATTGAGATGAAAAATGAGCAGCGACAGCAGGCTACCTGTTATCACTTCAAATATTTTCTTTCCACATACCCAGAGTTTAACTTCAACAAATAACTGCAAATTAGATTAAATGCAGCTAATGCCATTTAAATCTCTCTCTATTCAAATATGATGATCTTCATGTCACTGCTCAGCTGAGCAGTAAAAGCGCTATAGCTCACTGACGAATTTAAACATCTGACGGTAATTAAAACAAAAATATATCATGTGATTGATATTTCATAATTAATTCCCTGTTTCCATTTAACAAGGTCTGCCAGTGTTCAACAGATGTTACCATACTTATTAACACAAGTTAATGAAAACGTAGCTGAAGTCGCAGCAGAGAATCATTTAAACATTGCTTCCAGTCTAATAATTATCTTTGCCTCAATTGTCTTGACCATGGTAGACTTACAAACTGTCCAGCGTGCACCAGTGTGCCCCATGCGTCTCACTCAGTAACAACCCCCCAGAACCCAGAGTTGGATGAGAAGTTAAGAAAATGAATGGTTGGATGTCTCAACCATGATAAAATGGAGAAAAAGCGAAGACATAGTGGCAACTTGAACACAACCATCTGCTAATATCCCATTGTTGGGCCTGAGTATGTGGTAATGTTGTCATTACCTCCTCATCAGTGGCAAGATGTGCAATAGATCACGTCTATACAACAGTGGTGTGGGACAGCTGCCCACATTCTGCCTTGTTTAGGATTTTCATGTGTCATATGCACCCAGAAACAAGGCTTACTGGCTTTTTTTTTGCCTGTCAAGCGAGTGAATGGATTTTAATGCCAAACAATCAGAAACAGGCCGCATCCTGCACAGAGGGATTAACCTGCCAAAATCTCTTCCAAAACAAACAACTGCAACACACCATGAAGTGATGCCACAACTGATGCACTGCAATGCTTTGCATAGAAAATGGATAACAGCATACAGTAGATCACCTCAGACTCTCACAACCCTGATAATCAGAAGCTATCTTGCTGCCATGTGATTAACAGAAGCATGAGGCCCTATTCATAAGAGTGTTAAACCGCAGGCAATGGTGATGACAAGACGCCAGCCAATCAGAACAGAGGCTCAAACGGGGTTATGCAGTATGTTTTATAAGAGATGGTTTCTAGCACTGTTAGTGATTCCTGCTAATAAAAAGCCACCAGGGGCCTTCCTGTTTTGTCTTCACTGTGCTGTAAGAGCTGACAATCATTCAGGACTAAAACATTCTTCAGTGTGTTTTCTTTACCTAGGCAATAAAGCCTGTAACCTGACCTTTACACACAACTTAGAATATACCTCTCCAAGGGCTCCAATAAGGAGTTAAAATTCAAGCCATAAATTGGAAGTTTTTGCTCAGTGAGTGTGGAAGACCAGGAGTGACAGATGACCTTTAGCGTCCAAAGAGCTGAGAAATAGATTATAGCAAGCATGCAAGTAAAAGCTTTATGAAGGCTGGAGATGATATGCAGATGTAAAACATCTGAAAGCAATTTTAAGAACCTTTAAAGCTCGACACCTTGCTGGAAAGCCAAAATGAACCATCTAAAATTTAATAGTACTATATTTTCAAGCGAAAAATAAATCTATAACGGCAGCATAACTTATCTGTTATATTAACAACAACAACAACAAAAGAAATATAATGTCATGGCTGAAAGTAATTAAGCAATCTCAACTAATTTTGCAGCGACAATCTTATTTTATTAACCTTGCTTTGAAATAATTGTAAGTGGGAAGTGTCATGGATACCAAAAATATTTTCCCCCATTGTTTTTCCCCGCATGGAATTGTACTTTTTATTACAGCCACAATACTATTGAGCCCTAAATCTCCTGAAAAAATGCACAGCGCTACAGGGTTATGCTGTCGCCTGTAAACGTTTTAGCGTCTTTTTTGGGAAAATATGTTTTTCTTTCCATTCAATATGCCAAAACAGCACATTTACAAGTAAAATTGCCCCCGAGCCTCAAAAGACTTTCTGGACCCCACGGTTCCAATCAAGAACTCTCTGTGGCGCATAAAGGAAAATAGCAATTTTTAGAAACACTAGACCCTTCTTCAAGTACGTAATATTGAAAACAAGTGATAAGTTTCAATTAAAAACAGACTTTTGAAAGTTCTGTTTTAGAGATGCACTTGGAAGTAGACAAAGCAATAAATAAGTATCAGTCTGGCTGATTTAATTTAACTGTTTATTTCAGCTTTGCAGTACCAAAAAAAGCCATTTCAAAGTTTCTCAAAGGACTCCTTGTCTGTTAATGAATTCCTTGCATTAGTGTGATTGATACCATCACAATGATCACTGTGAAAACAATTCCTTTATTTACTTAAACATCACGTGGGAGAGCATCAAAACATTTAGAAAGATGCAAAATGACCTTTAGGATTAAAATCTGGAGAAAAAAATGTTTATCTGAACAATTTACTGTTATTTACAATATTTACTGTATGCATAAAATAGATGTTTACACAATTTGCAATTGGTGCTGTCACATTGTTTGACGGAATAGAATCAGACAGCATGTAACAGCATTAAAATCCAGGTGGAAATGCATTCAAGCATTGATGCACAGATGGTTATTGCTTGAACAATTTAAAGAATTGCCACAAAGTCCCAGAGGCTGAAATTAAGCTATTTCCATTTATAATTTAAAGTAACTGAGGAGACAAACGTATAACAGACGGCATGTGGATCTTTTTCAGCTGTAAGCAGCATCAATGACAGCAGTCAGAACTCAACATGGACTTAAAGTAATAGTTGAGACTGAGAAATATTATAGCAAAGTCATTTCTGTTTAGCTCAGCACAAAGGGTAAAAATAAATACCTATTTTATACAGATGCTGATTTCAAGCATGACGGTGCCAAAAATCTGGTACTGTCTAGATTTTTAATGCCCAACATCGCCACCACTGGCAACACTGTCTGTTGGCTGTTGCAAGAAATATTGTGAAATCTTATGATACAGTTTTTAACTGGCATCCAAGAGATTTACGCAGGACATTTTACTGTTAGTATTTTTAAACTATAGCTGCTCTTGTACTGGATTGTAAGAATAAACGGTCAAGTTTTAAAGAGCATTAAGATGGGAGCTTGATTTGGATGACATCTGAGTACACAGCGAATTCATCGTCATATTCAAAGAAAAAATGAGCCTTGCAAAGTGACAAATTATCATACTTGAAGCAGCCATCAAAAGATGGGTAGACTGTGGATATGGAGAGATGGACATAGTCAGGCAGACTTTGGTGTTAAAATGATGCTTAAATATGGCAAGAAAATATCCCCCAACACCATTACACCAGCAGCAGCAGCAGCCTGCACTGTTGATACAAGGCAGGATGTGTCCAAACTTTCATGTTGTTGACAACCAATTCTGACCCTACTATCTGGCTGTTTCGGCAAAAATCAAGACTCACCAGACCAGACAACATTTTTCCAGTGTTCTATAGTAAAATGTTGGTGACCTGTGAAAATTGCAGCCTTGGTTTCCTGTTCTTAACTGACAGGAGTGGCAGCTGGTGAGGGCTTCTCGCTTCTCCTGGTGTAGCTCACCAGCTTCAAGGATCAATGTGTTGAGCATTTAGAGATGCTCTTCTGCATATCTTGGTTGCAACAACAGTTATTTGAGTTATCGATACCTTCCTATCATCTCAACAGTCTGATCATTCTTCTATGACTGCTCAAGACAACGAGGCATCTTCACTGAGAGAACAACTGAACTACTGCTCCTTCGAGGATATTTTATTTGCTTCAAGCCATTCTCTATAAACCCAAGAGATGTTTGTGCAAGATTGTGCTGGCACACACAACCATACCATGTTTAAAGTCACTTAAATCCCCTTTCTTCCCTATTCTGCTACTTGATCTTCTGCAGGTCATCTTGACCATGCCTACATGCCTAAATTCTTTGACTTGTCATGTAATTGGCCTGAGTGTAACTTGTTCCTTATGTACACAAGTGAGGAAAAAGTTCTGCTGCTTTGAACAATGCTTGTCAGCAAAATCTGCTACTGTAGTGACTCATAATGACATTAGAATATAAAATTAGGAGACATGTATATTTCACTGTGAATTTAAAACACTGTAGCATGAAAACAAGTTGACAGCAACAAGGTGGACATTTAAAATGGTCACAAAAGCTTACCAAGTTGGATAGCTACGCATGAAGAACAACAGAGGCTTTCTAGAAATATCAACAGAAACATATTACTGTCTGACAGGTTTAAATCTGAAAACACTCTATGAGAAACACACCACATCAATAAATACTTCAATCCAAACCACAGGGGAGATAAATAGGGAGCAACAACAAAGCTCACACATAAAAATAACCCAACTCAGGGTGAGTACAGAGCCAAAATAAGTACTGTTACTTAACAGGAGTGTTAAAATATGCTACATGTAGCTTTACCCATTTAAATATACATAAAACTGATTTTCTGCAAGATAAACAAAAGTGTAAAGTGTGCATTTGTGTTATGTCCCGATTAATCTGGAGGACAGTTAACAGGGTGTTAAACAGTTTCTGGAATATTTACGCAGAACAGAAAGAGAAACAAGGTAAATCACACTCATATCATTGTGGTGGTTTTAGGAGAGACCATCTCTCATTTCTCCACTGCTGTTTTCAGAACTGTGAGTCTAACTGTGCCAAGGTCACGGGTGAGGGCCCAGCATCTGATTTGGTTGTGCTGACATTCACTTACTTTCCCTCACCAGTGCCTTTGTTTCTCTTGCTCACCAGCTCTGTCTTTTCGTAACCCATTTTCAGTCGCCCGTTGAATTACTGCCTCTCATCACTCTTCGCCTTAGCCACCGCTGTTTTGAAGTTAATGGCACTGGAAGAGTAGTTAATGTACAAAACAAGTTAAAGGCAGCATAGCGGTGTTATTTAAATATTGTTCACAATTAGTGAATTAATACAAACAGCCGTGTGCAAATGATTAGGCACATTCTACAATACCACACCGCTGCCCTGCATCTCATGCTGACATCTTAATACTTTACAGAAATAAAAAAACAAGCAATGAGCCTTAGAAAGGTTTATTTACTGATTTCATTCAATTCCAGTGTGACCCAACAAGTCTCTCTGAAAAGCCCCGTAGGTATTGGTTTGTGAAAGAGTTCAGAGATAATCCCAGAGTATTAGTTTAGATTTACTAATTAGGGAGGTGGGATGTTTATGTGTTATTCTACTGGCGATGGCGTTTTTGTGTTTGAGGCAGGCTAATCCTTAAAATAACAAACAATTTGTCCACAGCAAACGATATTCCAAGAAAAGCGTGCTCAGATAATATTCCCAGTGTGGCTGCATATGTCTTATGCATACGTCAACAGTGTGTTTGATTTTCAAAGATTTATTACAGTGATTTCTTTCATATGACAGAACTGGTGTTAGATTAGGATTAGATGTTTCTGATAAGATTTGTTCTGACTAAGCAATCCACCGATTTTACAACACTATAATTCTGTCTGGCCTGTCACTCATACACAGACACACACGCACATATATATATACAGAGAAGCTGACAACACTACACTAACTACTAAGAATTCTGCATCTCTTAATCACTTAAGAAAGATTTTGGCTGAGAGAAAACACATGATCAGGTAGTGATTGAAGAGAAAAAATAAAAAGGAAAACACTGTTATTGTAAGTTGTGTCACTGGATACTTTTTAACCACAATATCAGTCATACAAATAAACAAATAAACCTTTGGTCGCAGATTACAAGAAAGCAACTGGACTACATATAAAAACATGTCAACTCGTTACAAATGCACAACATATAATGCTAAACAAATATGAAATATGGCAACATAATTCATACAGTTAATTAAATCTGGATATCCGCCTTTCAGCATTTGAGGTAGACGAAGTAGGTTTGCTTGCTAGTCAGGTAACAGATTTTATTTATGTAATATTTTACATCACATTTAAAAACAAAACGGCTGGAAAGGACAAATACCATCAACAACAGAGGACAATGAATTATTATAAACAATTCTGAGAATACTGTTTGACATCCAGTGAAAGCTTTAATAAGTGAGGTGTAGCAGGGTGGAGAGAGTTGGAATGGTTGGTGTTAAATTGGGTTGAACGTGTTAAGCATTCCCTGTCGGCCTACGTTTCACACCCTCTTACAGAGCTGTCTCTACGCTGAGATAATACTCTAAACACGAGGTCTTTTTTACACTGTTAATGAGCCATGGCCTGTCTCTCTAACATCTACTTAGACACAGCTCAAAACTGATGGGCTGTGAGCATTAAACCTCCATTGCATCACAGTTGTTTGGGCTCAGGAACAAAATAAAATGCAAATTTCCACAAAGCATTAACTGTTCCAAAACACAGTCTACAGATTGAAAGCAAGCACGGAGCAAAAGCCAGACAAACAACAGCGCTGCCTTCAAATCTCCACGCGAGGACCGAGGTCGGCAAACCACCAAAACACAATGAATTGGACCACAGAGTGACCTCGTGGCCATTTGGATAGTAATAGGTCCAGAATCTCACCGCAGGTTAAATAAGAATGTGACCAGATTCTAACAGACAGATCCCAAAACTCAGAGCCAAAGTCCCCAAGACACGATCTTGCCTTGGCTCTAAAGATGGTGTCAAGGCCATGGAAAAGACTACAGCAAAATGTTTTTGTGAAAACCACAAAAGAAATAGCTCCTGAAGCTCAGTGAATTATTATTATTACTTTGAATTCTATGGAAATGTTACTTTAACATCATCAAATGGCAAAGAAATGATAATTACTGGACTGCGTTGAAGCCAAAACATCCACGGAGTGAGACTATAGCTGGGAGGCTCAGTGCCAAAAGGATGTCCGGCTGATGGCAGGGGTGTGCGCTGTGGCTGGATAATGGCGGACCAGAGGCTTGGAGCTTATCCAGGATATAGTATGAGGTTCTGGATTAAATCCAAGACAGCTGTAGAGCAGCAGAGTCAAGTCCTACAGTAACCTGGATCTGTGCAACCAGACCGCACTGCTGACAGATTTATCAACCTGGACCTGACTTGCCAGGCTGCATAAACTGAAACATATCTACAACTACATCTAACTCGCACACGACACCCTCATCTTGGCCTTCTCTCTGCATTAACTGCTTTGGTTTAGTGTTTTTTAAACGTATTTCTCCCAGACGTTTTACCTTTTTGAAGCAAAGTAGACTGTGCTCATTTCTTTCCCTATGTGACTGTTCTATTTCAGTGCAAAAAAGTTCACTACATATTAACATGTGCAAAATTGAGAACGGTTATGCACTCAGCACCAGTCCATTAATTTCCATGACCGTATGAGTCAATGCTACACCTCATACTCAATTGATACCTCATGCTGGAGCATATTTTCCAATAACACTGACATTTATTTTGTAATCCACCAATATTAAAGTACACTTAATATTGCTAGCCATGACTGCAGGCACTCTAAACTGCAGAAATAAGGCTGCATGAGGGGAATGATGGCTGGGAAAGAAGGCAAGAAGTCAAGAAGCAGCTGTGCTGCTGTGGTGAGGCGAACGCTGGGCGGTACACCTGCATGCCTGATTAAGCCATAAACAATAAGGGCTCTGTTTCCACCTGTCCACCTGTCTACAAAGTGGAGCACCTCAGCTCTGTCCTGCAGTCCTGAATTCCTCTCTGCCCCTCCCAAGCTTCTGTCCACTCCGTTCCACTCGATACTAATGCCTCCACATTCTTACACATGCACAAACCTTAGCGGAGAAAATGTGTTCGCAAGACTGAAATGATCTTTCATGAAACCCCCCAGGACAGCCAATGATGTCCTTCAGACATGGCGGTTTCAGTCATGTCATGGCCAGTGGGTCACACAATCCTTTTCTCTGAATTCCTTATTCACCAAGTCATTCACTCACTAATCACCGAGGGTCACTGAGCTCTGGTGTGCTTCATTAATCCCTTGTTTGTTTGTTTTAGGCATATACACTCATTTATTTTCTAGCTAAATCGCTTCCAGCCCACCCTCACATGAATCACAGGCTCTCGTTGGCCATACTCAACAAGGGAAGCAGCTTTCAAGGCACATAAATGTGCAAATCAACTAGTCTGCATTGGTAATGTAAAGGATTCTCACCCATCCAAAGAAAGGTTAATCTATAAATAAATCTGAAGAGGACTTTTGTTACTTGCACTCTGCTCTTTCTGAGACACTGCGCATGTATGGAACGTGTTCTCCAAGCAGACTCCAAACGGATAATAAGCACAACTGTGTGTCTGTGGTGCTGCAGCTGTCCGTGCGTGCGTCATCATAATTGAGGTTTTAGCCATTTTTTTTCTACAACTCCTGCTGAATGTCTACATTAAGTGTCTCATTATGTGGATATTGACTTTAATTAACATTTTCTTCTTTGTTTTCTCTCTTTCACTCTCTCTTTTTTCCATGAAGTTTTAGGCCCTGTTTTTCCTGCCTTATCGTATTAAGTCTTGTTCCTTTTTTCTCCAAACACTCCTTTCCCAGTTATCCCAGTCCCAGTACACAAAATTCCTTTATTTAAGATATCATAATAATAATAAATAAAATGTGGGGGATTCTTTCTGAGGTATCTACAAGCCAAAACAAAGTTATAGTTTGCTACTGTGATGCAAACTCATTATCTTTTGTCTGTTCCTAACCCATCACTGAACCCACTGAGCCCCCCACATGTCTGGATCCCAGCCTGTGTTATATGAAGAATGTACACAGCACCACAGACATAAATGATGAATGATGTGAATGTGACATTAATGGTTCAAAGTCTTCCTGAGTATGATACAAAGGAGCTTCCCCATATTTCCCCATAAAAGTGCAGCTTGTGTGCATTTCTGTCCTATGCAGTTTTATATTTAATGTTTTTCTCATCAAAGATTAAACAGCAGCTATCTCCTTTGTAGTTTTCCTTATCAGTTTTTGTTTGTTATCTGTTTATTATTAAGAAAAAAAGAACATTGGCAGAAGTTCACAAACAGAAGAAATGACATTATTAAATACATTACCAATGCTCAGAATAGATTATGTTGTTGATTTGTTAGACGGTTAGAGGTTCTCGTCAATGTTTCAATCAGACTGGGATTGTTAATCAAATATCCTGCAAGGTGAATCTAATTTCAAATTTCTTTTCGCATACACTCAGTAGACGAGGCGATCGTGGCTCAAGAGTTGGGTGTTTGTCTTGTAATCGGAAGGTTGCCGGTTCGAGCCGGCTCGAACAGTCTCGGTCGTTTTGTCCTTGGGCAAGACACTTCACCTACCGCCTACTGGTGATGGCCAGAGGGGCCGATGGTGCGATATGGCAGCCTCGCTTCTGTCAGTCTGCCCCAGGGCAGCTGTGGCTACAACGGTAGCTTGCCTTCACCAGTGAATGAATAGTGGAATTGTAAAGCGCTTTGAGGGGTCCCGAAAAGCGCTATATAAATGCAATCCATTATTATTATTATTAGACAGTTTATTAGGTACACCTTGCAAATACTGGATTGAACCTAGTTTTTTCTTCAGCCTCAGCCTTCTTAAGCCAAAGCTTAACTGCCCGTAGTAAACACTTGCTGTGGTCTTCTGCTGCTGCTGTAGCCCATCTGTTGACATGTGCATTCACAGATGCATACCTTGGGTGCAATAAGTGGTTATTTGAGTTACTGATACCTTCCTGTCAGCTTGAAGCAGTCTGGACTGGTAGTAGATGGTAAATGGCCTGATCCTTATATAGCACACTACATACAACATGGGTCATTCACCCATTCGCTTTTCAACGCTTGATTGCTTCACATATCCACACTCTGATGAATGCATCAGAGAGATAAAGCCACAATTTCTGAAATACCCAGACCAGCCATGTTCAAAGTAACTTGAATCACCTTTCTTCCCCGTTCTGATTCTCAGTTTGAACTTCTGCAGATCATCTTAACTATGTCTAAATGCACTGGGTTGCTGTCACGTGAGTGCAGAGTTAACAGGCAGTTGAACGGGTGCACCTAATGAAGTGGATGGTGAGTGTAGAGAACACACTAGATCAGACTTTTCAGACTTTAAGGAGTCTTGAAGTATATGATTATTCCTGTGTAAGTCTTTTTTACTCCTCACTGGGATATTCCTTATTGCATGGAAAGATGTGTGCTTAATCTGTAGCCACACAGGCTTTTCCTCCATGTTAGTACTGAGGAAGCAGCCATGCTAGAAGAGGAAAACATTTAAATGAATCATCAGAAGGTAAACTGGGAAAAATCTAACCTCCCTGCTATATCTACTTAAATTCTTCTTTGTTTTTACAGCTGCCCATGTTACTGCAGTTTTAACAGCGAATAGGTAACGAAGTAGAACGTGTTACAGTTTTTGAAATCCAGGGTTCCAGACACAACCCTTTCACTTTCACCGTTTTTGCGCCTACACCCAAGCATGGCTTCTCCACACCATTATTTGAGTTAACGAGCAGCAACAACGCTCGTTGTTGCTGCTCGTTAACTTGCATCATAAACCTGAGTTTTGCAATAGTGTCTTGAAATGACTTTGGAAGTCAGACAAAAAAAGATTAAGTATTAATCAATTTCCTCATTCTTTTGGTCAGATTTGGTCACATATAAGAACTTCATTGCAGTCTTTTCTGTTCTGAATGTCTCAAAACTCTTTAGTGCATAAAGATACCCAAACTGGAGCTTGTAATCTACAGCAATAAGTTCATTCATTCAGCATGCTTAGGGTGAAATTTCTCTCACAGAAATTCAGAGCAGTGTCATCCTCTGAGGTGGTCTTATCTCTGCCTGTGAAGCCCACATCCTCAACATTAATAGTAAAATATACAATGTGGCCATTAGCAAGGCCAATTTACCCTTGTAAACTCAGTCCCCTGCTGTGTGAGATTGAGACACTTTGCCATTATTTTTACACTCCAGGAGAAAAGTACTCTAATGTAAATGTGCTGTATGTTTATTGGTTGCTCATCAAGCAGGAACCATTGTGTTTATTTTACTTAAACTACTTGCAGATGCAGGATTTTAATCTCTAAGATGACACTGGTAATTTTTGCTAAATTTAGCAACACAAAGAAAAGCAACGGTGGTATAGTAACAAAGACCTGCAATGTTCCTCGATTTTCCCTTTCCAGTTTCCAAAACCATGCAATATATTTTGAAGAAAAACAGATAGTAGCCCATCTATGACTGTAATAATGTGATAGTTTCCAATGCACTTAACATAATCGCTGACATTCTTCCCCAGCAAATTTGCTGAAAACAATTTGCCACATTTTTCCAAAGCAGACTAATGAAAACCTTTCTGGAGAGTGTCTAAGGCTGTATTGTTAAACGCACGCTTTTAAAGCCCTCCTGGCTGTGTACTGTCCCCCTGCCAACCGTATCCACTAGAGAAAAAAAAAAGCTTCTAGGGTTCCAACTTGTATTGTTTTATGTGAATCTAATACCCAATGTTAAGCTTATATGGTCCCCAGCTTCCAAGTTCACCGTGAACAAAGCATCAAAACCTTGTGTGGTTGGAAACTTTATTATGGCCCAGACTAAAAGAACGACAGATGAAAGTGGCGGTTTATTCCAATCAGTGATAATCCACTTTCCCACCATTCTCCTTGTTGTTTAAGTCTTTGAGACACACTTTAGACAGACAGACACTTTGTGTGGTCATGTCCCTGTGAGGAGGTAAAGTTGAGTTAGCAGATGTACTTCAAAAGCAATAAAATTGAAACACAGTTTATAAACCAACTTCTTATTTATACTTTATTTGTAGGTTTGCAAAAGCAAGCTACGTAAAGTGCAATATTCTCATTACCATGTGTGCTTGGCTGCCCTAAAAATACTGCTTAGGTGAGCATTTTTAAAATAAGTACTTAATCCAAAGCTGGAACAAGGAAGATCATTTAGATTGGAGACTGAAGAAGTCACTTGGATGAGCGACAAAATGTTTTCCCGCTGAACACGCTACCTTCAGATGAACAGGATCAACCTTTTCGGATTTATTTACCTGGATGATTGAGCATGCATCAAAACAAGGAAGATCAGTTCGGCATAAAAAATAGTCCGAGGCATCTATAGTGACCATTCCAGTATTAAGTTACATATACTGCTTCAACTGTCTGCAAAAAATAAGACATCCAAGATAGAGGGGATTAAGTAAACAATGAGTTCTTGTAGCTGCTGTACGACTTAATATCACATGAAATTAACTGCAATGTAATTTTTAGAACTGAAAAGACAACATGCAACACAGATGTTGGAAAAAATGTAAATATACTCTGTGTTCAGAATAAAATGTACCGAGGCAAAAAGTTCATTCTGCTCTTTGATATCAACAGCACCCCACATCACATGTTCTCCATGAACAAAAAGTGCTTTGGACTCAGAGATCCCCAGTGAAACTTGGAAGGAAAAGCCTCGACTGTTTCTTTATTTGACTTTTTCCAGTCTCTTAGAGAGGAAAAAAAAAAGAGGGAGACAGCAGAGAGAGCCACTACCTGCTCCATGCACTACACTTCATAGCAGATCTGTCCAGCAGAGAGCAGACTCACTGCGAGCCACATCACGGGCAGCACCACAGACCATCCCTAACTATTTCAGCATTGTGTGTCTGTGTGTGAGGTACAAGCATTTCTCATGTTGTGGGGACCTAAATCTCTTCATGGTGATACGGTGACGAATTTTTGTTTGATGAGGGTGAGGTAAGGTCTGGTGTAGTTTAAATAGTACAGGTCAAGGCTGTGCAACTGGAAGCAGTTAGGCTTGGAGCAATAAAATGAATGTAAGTTGTGCAGAGTGTGTACACATACTGACAGGTGTTTACTTGTCACATAATTGGATTATTGATTAGTGCAGAATGTACGGCATGCTTGTAACTTTGATCGACTCAGTTTCATTAATAGCCCCACTAATACCTGTGATTAAAATCTTTCCTCCCACACACATTTCAGATTTCTGGGATAATTATTTGGTTTATTTATCTGTATGTGGAAAAAAAACAAACACACAGTCGATATTTAACAGTATATGTCTCTACTTTTAAACCTTTTAGTCTAAAAAAAAGGGATGTGGAGGAGGAAGAAAAGAGTTGTTGTTCAAAAAAACCCAAAAATCAATAATATGTCCCCTGCAAATGTCTCTCTCTCTTTCTCTCTCTTGCTCTCATTCTTTCCTTAATCTGCATTCAGATTAAGGAATGTATCACTTTGTATGCTTTGGCAGCTGAGCAGGCCTGCCTGGCTAAGTGACGTGAGCGTGGCTGCAGATGACTATCAGCCTTATCTGGTGCTTATTAATCTCCAAAAGGAAGTTCAAGGCTCGTATAGCTAGACTAAACTCAGTGCCTAACCATCTATCCATCACTCAGCACATTAACCACTCCCCCAGCAACCCAGACTACCCAGTTTTCTCTTACGAAGACAGGTATTTTTCATTAAGATCAAAGCTGATTAGTGCGCTCTCTAATGCTCATCTTGTCAAGAGGGGCCTCAGAAGTTTTGATTTTCAGTCTGCAGTTTACATTAAAAAGGCAACAATCAAAACTCTGTAAACCACATATAGTACACTGTATAGTCTGTGGTCTTTCTGAGTGCAGTCAAAATGTGGTGGATGCGGCTTGATAACTTATACAAAACGGTATAGTGTGTATAGAAAAATTACAAAGACAAAAATAGAGAACGGTCGATCATATAGTCTACAGTCATTTTACTGTTATAGTTTCAGAGAGCGTTTAATACGCTTGGCATCAGTTCAGAAGATTGATGGAGCTCAGAAATCACATGTCAGCATCCACAAGTTTTAACTATGTGATATATGTTATGTATATTCATTAGCCTGTTTTATTATAAGGAAACAATGTTGCTCTTCAAGTAAATTCACATGTTTATTGTCTGAAAACGTGGAGATGCCTTCACAGACATTTTCAGAGATGGGCGTTATGGGTAACAGTCTCATTAGGGCATAATGCGAAGGAGCTTCCATGTCGTGTGTTTCATGCAAGTTGTCTGACCGATTTAACTGTTGCCAGTGTAGAGTTAAATGGATTTTCAAAAATTAGTGCTGCAGAGATAAACTGGCATAAAACTGTGCCCATGTGCAGCTTATAGATGTGTTCATTCCACAATCCATACATAAACACAAATATTTAAAGGACTTGTTAAGTTATAACATGTACAAAACCTCCCTAGACTAATTTTTGGCTGTGTGCAAAAACTCAAACTCTTACCAGTTAAGGAAGAGTTCAAATAGTCATTTCTTAATTGCGCAGTGATTTTGAACAAATTTATGTAATTGCTAGTTTAAGAGTTTTTTATATTTTGCACATGTGTTGTTTTAAGGGAACAGATGAAGAACATCTGCTCTCCAAATAATGCAATGATTATCAACTGACCATTGCCTTCTGACCATACTATGCACTGTGATTTAGACCGGATTTACACACAGTTCTATCCAGACATTGCCTTATCTGCAATTCCGCACAAGACGGGCTTAAAAACACTTTTGTCCTTTTAGCCCATATCACATAGTGGGAAACCACTGGATGAAGAGTCAGCTGAGGTACGACCAGTGAAAATATTCATACTGCCGCAATGTCTCTTCAATCCAAGCCCAACATCTGTTCCCGACAGAAAGCAAGCCACTGCCAGAAGCATGTTCAAAAATGAAATAGCTTAAAACCAATGGAGTAAAAGAGAAATACAAGAAAAGAGAGCCACGAAAAGGGAAAACAAGACGGTCTGTATTTCCATTTGATATCCAGTGCTTTCTTTCTTTTCTTTTCTTTTTTGGCAAGGTTATTTTCCAATTGGTTGGGCTCCTATATGGTTCTGAATTCTGAGCCCTGGATATTTTCTACTAGGTGATAAAATCACATTGACATTATAAGGTGCTAATTGCCAGAAGTTGAAGTGAAATTAATGGGAAGAGAAAGCATAAATAACATGTGAATTTACGGGAATGAACATGAATATTTACACAGCAGAAAGTGTGTGTGCGTGCATGCATGTACAGAGAGAGTATAGCACACTACATAGTACACGCACAGTATCAAAAAGAAGAATGTGAAGGTTCTTGAACAGGAATCAGTTGGAAAAATAAATATATCTTACATATCTAAAGGTTGCTTTGTGCAAATCTGCTTTTTTGTGTGGGAGGAAACGAGGCTCCTACACCTTATCTGGGCCCTGTGATGAGAGGCTTTAGCCAATCACAGGTCAGATTCATAGAGCATTTTTAAACAGAGAAAAGGCTTGGGAACTCAGTAGGTTGTTTGGTGTTAAAGAGAGGACGTTTACCTCGGAGTGCAAGGCAAAAAGTCAGGAACCATTTAGCAGAAATGAAGCACGCTTTGTGAGCTGGTGGCATGGGCAGTTTTCCCATCTTAGAGAAAGATGGCTTTCAGATTCTGGTACCTTTAATCTTCTTATTATTATTATCATTTTTCCAGCCTATTTACACTTTTATTTAAAATTTCTTAACTCTCGTTTCAGGAACACTTGGAATTTTGTTTTCAAACACAAATTAGATATTCAAAATGATTACAATGATTCTGAAAAAAGTAAAGCAAAAGCATTTGGTGAAAAGCATATTTGTTTTAATATTCATTCCACCTCAAGGTTTATTTTTGCTGGGTTTTTTTTTTTTTTTCAGTACTTTGCATTTGCAGAATTTAATAGCTTCATTGTTTCCCCTCTAAAAGGAACTGGACCTTTTAAATAGTTCAGCCACAGGCAAAACATCCGAGTCGCAGTTTGACAGACGAAGCTATAAGTTTCCAACTTACAGAGTCTTTTCTCACGCTTGGCAGCAAAAGTTAAAGCCAATTACAATAGATAAACAAACAATTTCTTAAGGCAGGCATGTAAAGGAGGCTGTTAAAAGTCAGGGAAATGATCATCTGGTGTCAACCTTCTAATCTGTTACATCTGTACATAACGACTGCCAGAGACAATTAGAACTAAAGTCTTCCTTTTTTGTGGACCCCAGTATCAAAAAAACCTTCAATTGAGAGATCCGTGCATCAACTAGATTGTAAGACTGAAACATTTTCACAAAGATAACATTCTTTATGTCCTACTACTGCTGTAAGGCAACTACACAATAATAAATAAATAACAAAAAGATCATCTTAGGAGTAAAACCTCCCTGATAATAAAAGAGAAATATTAAAAGTTGATATAAATCCATTATGGATTTGTTGCACCAGTGTAAACAAGGCAAAATGATTGCACTGCAAATGTATTTTAATACAAGTGGTCCTCTTGAGCACCCTTAGCATTTTTATGGCCAATGGCCAATAGCCAGCTTGTTAACGACTTCTGATGAATCTAGAATGACTCAAGGCTTTCTCAGAGTGTGCATATACAGTTTGAGTGCAATTGGACAACCACAGAGTGCACTTAAGGACACATGGCTACTGTTAAGACGCTGGCTGTGATCGCATGGATGGGTGCTTGGAGGTTTGGAGACAGGCAACTGAACCAACTCTGGATAGTGGAACAATTACATGCAGATGGGGTTGGATGCATTGCCAGACTCCTGGCTACTAAAATTCTGAATTTCTTTGCAATCAGGTGTTTTGCAGGACCTATATTCAAAGAAAATAAAGAACAGAAAGCTTAACAAAGGGCGAGGAGAAATGACAACTGGAGTTTGGACTGAAATAATAACATACCACACCCACTCTTTGGCTACCTGCACCTTCAAGAAATTTATCAAGACAGTGATTCAATTCTTTGTCCCCGGGGTGTCACATTAAGAGCAGAAAAAGCAAACGTTTTTCTTCTGCTTCAAAGGACAGTCCAGGTGAATTTGAGTGTGATGAAACCATGGCTTGAGGCTTGAGGTAACAGGGATGATATGTGTGTTTATTTGTCGGGGTTATGGTGAGTGCATGCTTGAGAAATTATGAGTGCTACACACATAGCTTCATACAGCAAGTCATAGCAGGAAAGAAAAGCTCAGATGAACAGAATGTCTGCAAGTGGAAGCAAAGTTCGAACATACCAAGACAAAAAAACAATCCCTTAAATATGCTGTATAATAGAAGGAAAATGGAATTTAAATTAAATATGAGCATATATGCTGTTCTCCATTACCACCACTGCATATAGTGCTTCTCGTGGGATTTGTCACCCACTGCCAACAGCTTACATAGCTGGGTCATGCCCCATCTCTTCAAAGGCCTTCTGATCTGTAGCGCTTATTATTAGTCTTTGCTTCCCACAGGAGGGCCTGCTGTCATCTGCCCAGTAGCCTCTGTTGACCACCATCCATCTGCACACCCTCTCACCAGCAGACCTTTCAGCACAGTCATAAAGGTTCAGGATCTACAGCACCAACACCACGAAAGACAAAGGTCTCCACATCCAATCAAACGTAACCCTCTCTGACCTGTTTTTTCCTTAAATTTAACTAAATATTCAGAAACATGTTGATAAATTGACTTTGCTTACAATAGCTGTGCACACTGCAAAGTCTGCATCAGAGCCCACATGACAGAGAGAGAAATAGAAAGTACTTTTAGGGTAAATGTGACTGTTTAATAAAGCTCATGTCTCCTAAGAATCTTGTGAGGACTTTCATATCCATCTGCATTTTTCTCAAAGTACAGAAAAGTATCAAGTGTGAAACTATTTTAATTTCCATATATGAACTGTGATGCATGCTTATAAAAAAACATGTGTTGTACACTATGGTGAACCTAGAGTCTAAAGGGGTTTGGTACAAAAGGCCTTAAGCACATATATGTGCTTAAGGCCTTTTAAAGGTCTCAGTAATATCTGAGGCGCAAAAGCTCCACTCAAAGTTTGAAAGCCTCTCTTCTTAGAAAAGAAAACTGACCTATAGTGACTCTGTAGCCTAATGGAAACACGTGATATTTCGCCAAATAGCAAAGAAGTCATAAAGAGGAAAAACTAAGATGAAAATACTGCTTTGGAAAATTTGTTCCTGTGCTGTAACCCGAGAGCCCGAGGCGGATAGTCATCTGGAAGCTCCGTTTACCTTTTTCTCTCTGTTCTACGTGCACGTTCCTGCAAGTGTGTGCATGTTGCCTTTGAGTGTGACCCAATGCTTTCCATGTGTGCACAGGAAAGGCAACTGTCATTTTGTTTTGATGGGACCAGATAGATCACCCATATGTTCGGACCAGAGAGCAGCACCACTGCCTGGTGATGACGCCATCCCTTCCCACAAAGCCCAACATCAACAAAGCAGGGACAGTAACCAAAAGAAGTTGTGTTTTTGACATTTGATTTTCCACTATCTTTCCTTTTTTTCAGGAAAATGCTTGCAAAGTATATTCCCCTTCTGTCTACGATTAATCTTCTAAATACTGGAGGCTGGACAAACTCCAAAAACTGTCGCTTTGATCTTGTAAATTGAGCCTAACTGAAGGAAGGAAAAATTTTGAGGCAGTAGATAAGCAAATAAATTACTTAAAATCAAAGGCCTAATCTTTAAAATCAGTACACTATGTTTCCAGATCAGTATTACAACATCATATGTAAAGATCCCCCATATGTATGCTATGGAATTGCTTGTTGATTGCTTAGTTTAAAACCTAGCTTTCTGAAAAGGAAATTTTGGCTAAAAGTCTAGAGGTACATAATGGAAAATGAAAAGTTGTCTGTCTATTATAAGCCGTAAAAGATAAACACAGTTGACTTAATAATGACTTCTTTATAAAATTAATGTGGCTCCTGCAAAGAAAAGAGTATAAAGTCTTTATAGTGATAGATTCGTCGCTTGGTTAAGACTAAACAAATAGCGTCAAACTTCTCTTGTGGTTTCCATGTTATTTTAAATATATTCATAATTTTCTGATCGTCACTTGATCTTGAAAGTCCTTCTCCTGCGTGTCATACACACCCTTAAAAATCACACACACACGCCCTTCACCTTCCCCAAAATAATCCACACGCGGAAACAGTAGTGAGGCCGATGCTATGGCTAAGGGATCCTGGGGCTGTGTGATGTGGAAGCTAAACGTCTACTGTTTCAGAAAATAAACATAACAGGATTGTCCCAGAGTAACACACGCTCGCCAGCAGACAGACTCATAATATTTCCCCCATCTGATGACAGCAGGGAGAGTTTTCCATAGTGATAACAGGAATGTTTTCACACCCTTTAGACACATACAGTCTTCCTCATTGTGGTCAATCTCAAACAGAGAACCTATTTTGGGGCCAACGCACATACAGTTAAACGTAAATGAAGCACGGTCACCCACTGCAGACAGTGACAGAGGATACGCCTGCTGACCTGGCTGTGATTTTCTCTCAGTCTCCTGGAGGGACTTATCTTGAATTCTTCTTTGCTCTGTTTTAGATCAGCTTGTAATCCCTCTTCTCCATCACTGGAGTCATTCCTGACTTTTTATTTCTCCTTGTGAGCCTAAAAGATCTTTGGGCAAATGCAAACACTCACATACTGCAACACATAACCATATGAAATATGGTGATGTACTGTTTTAGAGCAAAGTGCCAGAAACTACAGTTCCCTGAATGGAGTGACTCCACAGACTCCCTTGTTAAACTGTCCAAGTTTACAGCAGACATAAACATGTGTTCAAAAAACTGTTTTGGTCTCTACGGCTAATTTCCCCCCTTTAAAGCAACTGCACCTCTTTTGTCAATGTTCATACAAAAGAGTCAAATGTTTGTCCACTAAGCCTGTTTTAGCTGTTGTAGCCAAAAATAACATCAGACTTAATATCACAGTGAACTGCAGGTGCACCTTGGTAACAAACTTATCTGCCCATCTCTGGTGTTAGCTGACAACTTCCAAGCTTTACTCTCACATCTAAATATGTTCAGTATCTTCTTGGCTATACTGTGTGGTGCTTTAGGGCAGCGGTCCCCAACCTTTTTTGCGCCACGGACCGGTTTATGCCCGACAATATTTTCACGGACCGGCATTTAAGGTGTCGCGGATAAATACAACAAAATAAAACTAGTACCGGTACCAAAAAACCCCCGAGATCTATTCATAACACACGTGAAAAGACCCAGGAAAACCGAGTTAACGATAAAAACAATAACAAAATAACGCTGAAAACCGATAAAAACCCTGAAAACCGTACATTTCACACCTGAGCCTCAACTCTCGCGGCCCGGTACCAAACGACTCACGGACCGGTACCGGTCCGAGGCCCGGGGGTTGGGGACCGCTGCTTTAGGGCACTGCTGACCAGAAACCAATTAATTTCAATAAATAACAAGCATGCACCTTTAAAAAAAATCCACACAAACTGGCAATGGCCGCAATGCACCGCTGAAGGTTTTAACACATAGTCCACAAAGCAATGAGTGACACTGCGGTGGCTACATCCATCTCAAACATTTTGAGGCTGTATGTTTCTCACAGCTGTGATGAATAGCACAGGCTGGCACAGCGGCAGCCATTGATAATTCTTGGAATAACACAGACCAGCCTCCGTCTACATCCCCTGTCAAGCCAAGGCTCTAGTATCACACATACACAGATGTATGCTGTGTAATACACAGACACCGTTCAAAACCACAGTTTCACAATACCACTATGTACAATTAACAGTGAAGCGAGAAGCTGCTACCTGCCAATTTCTTTTTTTCTTGGACTCCGTCTAAGAATATTAAGCTTCCTTTTCTTCACTCTTCCAGCATTAGCATTTGATTAAGTACCCTGACTTGCCCAAAAATGCAAATACAACATCGTGCTAATCCAAGAGCTCAGTAACTGAAACCGTTTGAGATGAGGCCAACAGTGATCAAACAGAGCACTGTGCTCACCTGAGCATTCAGGAAGATCTAAATATGCAATGAAGACCCCTGGGGTTCACCTGGCTTCCTGTGCGTTCCACCAGCCCATGTCCCAACAGGTTTAGAGCAGGTGGGAGGGTGATGTTATTCACACCTGACTGGCTTTTTTTTTACTCTTATCCTGATACACTGCAAAAACTCAGAATCCTAGCAAGTATATTTGTCTTGTTTCTAGTCAAAATAATCTTATCACACTTAAAACAAGACAAAATGAACTAAAGAGTAACATATTAACTTGTTTTTAGACCGTGGATCTTGAAACAAGAAAAATTTCACTCGTTCCATTGGCAGATTTTTCCTCTTATTTCAAGCAAAAATATCTTGTATTAAGTGAAAAAAAAAATCAAGTGAAAAAATCAAGATCCACTGTAGGTGAACAAAGCATTACCACACATTAAGACACCTGAGAGAGCATGCAAATGTGCATACATGCTAACATTTTATGAATGCACACAATTAAAACCTCACTGTAAACACAATTTATGAAATATCGTGTTTAACAGCTGGTAACCAACATCTAAAGATTAAAAAGGTTCTGTTAACGTGTGATAATAATTGTTTCCATCACATAAAATTACAAGATAAAAGGAGACAAACAGGTTATTATTAACCTTTTTTACATGAGAAAAAACAGATGGGAAAGTGTTAGTTGCCATGAGAGAACAAAGTTTATACATGTGAATGGTAGAAAAAACGCTGGAAAGAATTGTATTAGATAAAAAGCTAAAAGGTAGCACATGATTGGCTGATTAATTATATGCAAGAAAAAGTTAGAGCAGAGAAATACTGGAGGTTACTGACCAGTGAAGGTTTGGTTTCCAGGTTGTCCTCAGGACATACTATGCCAGCTCCTATTCTGACGTATAACAAATAAGGATTTAATTTACACGTGGCAGTACTGACAATGACTAGAACCAACAAGCTGATAGAATAACAAGACAGCAGTGTGCCCTTGTGTTTCTCTCCAAGAAACACTGAGAAACACATGTCTCTGTTATAGCTTTGCAGGGTTTTCAAACTAAGTTAAAAATATCAGTGCTCGATACAGATGCTATTACTAAAATCAAAAGAAACAATATTTGGCTTACGTAATTTGGTCACAACATTAAAATCATTAAGAGTAAATAACACTGACCATTTTACTGGAGTGCACTGTTCTGTAGAGAAACCTTACTGATGTGAGGCTGTTACTTTAACATTTACCACCTGCCTGAACAATGCTGTAGACCAAGTACTTGCCTATGGCCTCGAACAAGCAATGCACATTGGCACACTACAGATCATGCTCAGAAATGACTCAGTAAACATAATAAATAAGGCACAGAGTCATCTAAGCTTCCCAAATCCAAATCTGCTCCATTGGGGGGGCTGTAGCTCAGGTGGCAGAGCAGTCCGATCCCAGGCTGCCTCCTGGCTGCATGCCAAATATCCCTGGGCAAGATACTAACCCCATGTTTGCCTACTGGTGGTGGTCAGAGGGCCCGGTGGTGCCAGTGTCCGGCAGCCTCGCCTCTGTCAGCGCGCCCCAGGGCAGCTGCGGCTACAATGTAGCTTGCCATCACCAGTGTGTGAATGTGTGTGTGAATGACTAAGTGTAAAGCGCTTTGGGGTCCTTAGGGACTAAGTAAAGCGCAGGCCATTTACCATTTATCCACAGGATACCCCAGAGCAAGCCCTATCCATCGAGTCTCGATAACAGAAACAATTGGACAGATGTCCATGCTGCTAATTCCATAGGCACTTACCCCATACCATCAGAGATTCAGGCTTCTGAACAAAGAGCTGATAGCAAGCCAAAGGTTCCCACTCCTCTTCAGTGTGGGGGATCCAATGGCCATGTTTTTCAAAACACCATGAACTGTGCCGAATCATGTTATCTAATTAGCTGCTAAATGTTCCTCCGGTTGTTTCTTCAACGCACATATTAAACAAATATGTAAGACTGCTTTCTTCCATTTGCGCAACATTTCTAAAATTAGAAATATCCTGTCTCAGAATGACGCTGAAAAACTAGTTCATGCATTCATTACTTCCAGGCTGGACTACTGTAATTCATTATTATCAGGATGTCCTAAAAACTCCCTGAAAAGCTTTCAGTTAATCCAAAATGCTGCAGCAAGAGTCCTGACAGGGACTAGAAAGAGAGAGCATATTTCTCCTGTTTTGGCTTCCCTTCATTGGCTTCCTGTTAAATCCAGAATTGAATTCAAAATCCTGCTCCTCACATACAAGGTCTTAAATAATCAGGCCCCATCTTATCTTAATGACCTTGTAGTACCATATCACCCTATTAGAGCACTTTGCTCTCACTTTGCAGGCCTATTTGTTGTTCCTAGAGTATTTAAAAGTAGAATGGGAGGGAGAGCCTTCAGTTTTCAGGCCCCTCTTCTGTGGAACCAGCTTCTAGTTTGGATTCGGGAGACAGACACTATCTCTACTTTCAAGATTAGGCTTAAAACTTTCCTTTTTGCTAAAGCATATAGTTAGGGCTGGACCAGGTGACCCTGAATCCTCCCTTAGTTATGCTGCAATAGACGTAGGCTGCCGGGGGATTCCCATGATGCATTGAGTTTTTCCTTTCCAGTCACCTTTCTCACTCACTATGTATTAACAGACCTCTCTGCTTTGAATAATATCTGTTATTAATCTCTGTCTCTCTTCCACAGCATGTCTTTTATCCTGTCTTCCTTCTCTCACCCCAACTGGTCACAGCAGATGGCCGCCCCTCCCTGAGCCTGGTTCTGCCGGAGGTTTCTTCCTGTTAAAAGGGAGTTTTTCCTTCCCACTGTCGCCAAAGTGCTTGCTCATAGGGGGTCATATGATTGTTGGGTTTTCTCTGTATCTATTATTTTAATACTTTTTTTAAAAATTCTTTTTAATACCACTTACTTTTCCAGGCTTTTGTTGCCTCATCCCATTTTTTTTTTTAATTTTCCTCAAATTCAAAATGAGCTAGTATTTTTCATGAAATACACAAATGTCTCATTTTACGCACTTGATATGTTTTCTGTTGTGAATAAAATAAGGGCTTATGAGATTATGAGCAAATTATTGCACTTTGTTTTTACCCACATTTTATACACATCCCAACATTTTTTGGAATTGGGGTTGTAGTTATTTTAATGGAAAATAATGAAATGCAGCATGTTTACCAAATGTGAGGATTTACTTACATTTTTTGTATAAAGAAAGCCAATGCTAGTAAAGTTAAACAACACATATACGCTGCGCTGATGCACACACACACACACACTCTTCATGACTGTTTACATTGTAGGGAAGGGATCAAAACTATAAATGAACACATATGGAATTGTGTAGTAAACAAAAACGTGTGAAATAACACACAAAACATGTTTTATATTTTAGATTCTTCAAAACAGCCACCATTTGCTTTGATTACTGCTTTGCACACTCCTGGTATTTTCTCAATGAGCTTCATGAGGTAGTGAAATGGTTCCCACATATGCTGAGCACTTGTTGGCCCTTTTGCCTTCAATCTGCGTGTCACGGTCCTGGGTCATTTTGTCCCAGCATTTTCAGTTCTTACATTCCTTTGTATTATGGTTTGGTATTCTGATCCTTTTGTTCTGCTTTGTTCATTAGTATTATTCTATGTTCTTTGTGAGGGGTTAGTTCCTGGGTTGTGTCTCGTGTTTAGTATAGGTTCATTTCAGTGTCAAGTCTGTGTCTGTTTCTTGTTTCCTGTTTTATTGTGAAAGGTTGTGCCTCATGTCAGTGTGTCTAGCTTTGCTCCCCGTGTCTCGTTAGCCCAAACCCTCTCAGCTGTGTCTCCCTCCTGTTTCTCATTCCTTGATGACTCCCTCAGTGTATTTAAGCCCAGTGTGTCCTTGTGTCAGTGTCGCGTCGTTAACGTCTGCTTACCCTCAGCCTATACTCTGTGTTTTGGTCCCTGATTATCTGCCTGCCAGTTTATATTTTCCCAGTATAGTTTGTCCCCTGTTCAATCTGCAACCTGCAAATAAAGCTGTTTACTTTGAGTTCAACTTCGCCTCACTGAATCCTGCATTTTGGGTCCTTCCTCCCTGCTGGGTTTACGTCAGGTGACTGTGGCGGCCAGGCTATCTGGCTCAGCATTCCATCACTCTCCTTCCTGGCCCTTCCACACTCTAGAGGTGTATTTGATGGGATGGCGTGTCACTGCAGGATGCTGTGGTAGCCATGCTGTTTCAGTGTGCCTTCAATTTTGAATGAATCTCCAACGGTGTCAGCAGCAAATCACCCCCACACCTCCTCCTCCACGCTTAACGGCGGGAACCATGCATGTAGAGACCATCCGTTCACCTTTTCTGTGTCGCACAAAGATCTCAAATTTGGACCCATCAGACCAAAGCACAGATTTCCACCGGTCTAATGTCCATTCCTTGGTTTTCCAAGGAATGGACATTAACTCCATTAAGAAGGCAAGAAATTCCATAAATGAGCCCTGACAAGGCACACCTGTGAAGTGAAAACCATTTTAGGTGACTACATCATGAAAATCATTGAGATAAGGCCATGGGTTTGCAGCACTCAACAAAGCAAAGAGCAGCTAAAATATTAAACATATTTAGAGTTATTTATCATTTTTTCTTTCTACATAATTCCATATATCTTGCTTCATATATTTGATGTCTTCAGTATGTATCTGCAAAGTAGAAAGTAGTAAAAATAAAGAAAAAACGTCAAATGAGAAGGTATGTCCAAGAGATACAGTTTCACTGCAGACAAACTTTAAAAAGTGTTAAAAAGTTTCTTTCAAAAAAATATTTTTAAAACTCCCAATGACTCATTTAATAGTAAAATTACTACATACCTATTCCATCACTATCTGGAAGCACTGTGGTATTCAGTGCAAACAGATCTAACACAAAGCTGACAGCTCCAAAATGTTCTGCATGCACATCATTCATGAGCACACACTCCTAATGTCACTACAATGAGCTGATTTACAGCAGATCACCCAGTGTCTGTTCAGTCACAATGATGGCAGCTAAGTGCACTGACACGGTTGAGCAAAGGCCTCATTGTGGAATAAAATGCATGGTCTAAGCTGTAAGAGAAGAGCTTGCCACATTTCATTAACCTCACATTGAACTGAGCAGATCCGATGAAGTCATAAAGTCCAAACCCCATTTTGCTTCCATTGAAAAGACTTTCACTACAGCGCACAAGTCATCAATCATGTCCGCACTCAGGCTGCCCAGGGGCCAGTATGCGAATACAGCTACACACACAAGCATCCACTGAGAGATATGTATATACTCAAGGGCACAATACTCATTTAGAAGCACTGTAGATTCAGCCATTCTCTATATCACCCTTACCCACCTTTTCTCATACACGCACAGACACACATGCGCACACGAACCCGTGCACACATCTGTGAGGCAACATGCTTTAATCAGTAAAGCCAAATGGGTTTAAACAAAAACAGTGATAAAGCTTTTCCTTTGTGCTGCAGGCTCTAGAGTGCCATGCACAGTCATCTGCTGAGAAATAAGGAGCCTTAGAGACAAAAATAACCAGTGATGCCTGACGCTGTCTAATCACTTTCTACCAAGGCTTAAAGAAGATGAGGTTTGAGGACAGACAGACAGGCAGCAATACATACTTAGCAAAAAAAAAGAAAAAGGAGGAAATGGAGGAGGACAAAGTAAAAGACAGCTTAGTGTTTATTGTTAAGGTCATATATTATTTATCCATCTATATGAACACAAGAAGAAAACTGCAGAGCTCTGTTGCCTATTTTTGGCATAGTTTAAGTAACAGTTTTGCTGAATTTGATAATAATCTCTATTTTCAGCCTTTTTCGTAAAACAGCTGAAAGAGAAAACAGGAAAGAACTAGAGGGGATTTCAAAATATTAATGTGGGAATAAACCCCTGCTTCTTAATGAGGACTGTACAGCTGTGGTTTCAACTTGCAGCCAACTGAGCCTGTTGAGTACATGGAAAAAAGCAAGATAACTGCAGGATTTAACAATCCTAAGACACAGCAGAGTGCAGAAGATTGTTGGGTCCTTTAAAGCCCCCACATTACTCATGCTAACCAGTCTGTCCGTTTCAAGGAAATACCTCTTTACAGCAATTCATTTTGATACATCCACTGGACTTGTCCACTTATTAAAGTGTACAATCTGCGGCCAGCTCTGGACCACTTTCATCATAATTTCCTTCCTTCAATGTCCCAGAACTAGTAACCGGAGTTCCTCACTTTTAATAATAACTCTGACTATGAGGCCAAGAGCAAAGATAAATATTGTCCATTACTTCGGTTCTCTGGTTAAAGAGAACAAATGTAGCAGCTGAAGTAGCGAGCCACCCTCTATTATACTTTATAGCCTCCACCACAGTGCCCTCTTTAGTGCTACAGCTTCTCAGCATGAGCTGGATAACCTCCCAGAAACTTAGGAGAAGCTTTACATTCATAACCGCGACAAAATATATTGTAAGACAAGCTGGTTTATCATAGATATATTAGTCAAAGAAGCTTGCAAAGAAAAGCGTCTGGACTTCTTTAAGCTACTTGAAGACGATTTACCTCTCATCCGAGAAGCTTCTTCAGTTCTAAGGTCAAATGGTGGAGAGTCCCAGATTTAAACCTTGTGGGAGTATCCCCCCACAGGGGGACAAAAGGACCCCCTGATGATCCTCTAATCGCCTGAGCCAAGGTGTGAAACTGGGTGTGGGTCTCAATCAGCCAGGGTTTCGGGTGAGCTCATTGTGAAACCTGGCCCCACCTTAGATAAGGTGATAAGGTGATAGAGAAGATAGATAAGGTGGAGCCAGGTTTCACAATGAGCTCACCCGAAACCCTGGCTGATTCAGAGGGTCCTTTTGTCCCTCTGTGGGGGGATACTCCCACAAGGTTTAAATCTGGGACTCCCCACCATTTTACCTTAGAACTGAAGAAGCTTCTCGGATGAGAGGTGAAACGTCTTCAAGCAACTTAAAGAAGTCCAGACGCTTTTCTTTCCAAGCTCCTTTGACTACAATGACCTGGATGACTGAGAACCTTCACAGACATTGATATATTACTTCAGGGTTGGCTAGATTTATGGTAGCTCTCACGATTAAACTTGAAATTCTCCTCTTCAAACAAGAACTCTGTATTACATCAAGTCCTGGCAAACATTTATGTTTATAATACATTGACTGATTTCATCACTATTCTCTTTACACTACTCATCGCCACGATTGTTTTTAATATAAGTGAACTATGACTAAAGAGACGCGAACGCGTAGGCTGGGAGAGCGCGGTCGCTGGCAGTATCGTGCTCTCGAGCCAAAATCCATTATTCTGTTCTTCAACCGAGACCCATAAACATTTTCCTGTGTTTTCATTTCCGACAGGAAAAGCAGTTTTTAGCAGACGTTTGGCATCTCTGACAGACATGGTCAAAGGGTTACTAAAATATTCCACTATATATACGTTTACATATATAACTAGTACAAGGTTACAATGTTTGTATTGGTCAAGGGTAATCCTCTAGTATGCATAAAATTATATTTTTAATATTAACATATAATATTTATTGATTGACAGTGCATGAATCAGAAGCAGAAAAAATAATAAAGCACATTAGTATTTTTTGATTAAGATGCCAACAGTTGTTTACTTGCATTCCTAAATAAAAAACTAGTTTTACTGGTTGAATGCTATGCTTAATTAATTTCTGACTTCTCAGAGAAATCCACTTTGTAAAAACAGGAATTTAGTTTGTTTTTGCCACGAGTTCTTGACAGATTTCTAAAATATTTCTGTTTTCTTGTCACGTGGTCTACAAAAAAGTGTTAGGCACTAAATATTCTTGCAAAAATATAAATCCACCTGGCAAGTTATCGATTACTGCAGCACTACATTGCATACAATTACGACAAAAAGAAAGCACAACGTCCTTAATTTCTAAGGTTTTACATATCCAGACATAATAAAAATAATCTGGTCCTTGCAGCGATAGTTCATGTCAGGCTCTATAGACCTCATTTTAAGGCCTGCTGAAGACCAGGTTACTTTTATTACTTGCTGATACAGAAAAGCTCATTTAAATAGGTTGTACTTTCTTTTTACCACAACGGTATAAGAAATTATTCCATGTGCTTGTGTATGATGAAAGTTTATTTGAAAAAAAGGCAATAAAAGCCCTTCCTTCTGAGTGCTGAGAGGAAAAAGAGCAGGTCCAAGTGCTTTTACCAAACTAATTGGGTGCTAACAACGTTCCTTGATTGTTATTGTAGTAAACTTTCTCATAAATGCCACACAGCAGAATGGTATATATCTGCATACACAAGTACAACACCTCAAAGTGGCAAGCAGAAACCCTCAGCGGGCAAGTCCTGAATTTTCTTTCTATATGAAACAGTCACGTTTATTACAGCTCTTGATGTGCAACTGTAGGAGGCTGGGGACAAAACACATCGAGAGGCCATGTGTGTTAGAACGGAATAAAATATGAACGCAAATACAGATGTAGGCCAGCCACTCGTGGCCATGTTTAGACTTCCACGTGGCTGTTTGAGTTGTGTGAAACTGTCGAGTGAGCGTTGTACTGTTGTCACAGAGTTTACATATACCAAAAGTAGTTTTCGTGAGAGGAAAATAGCCAGAAAAGTATAAGCATAAAGGCGATAAAAAAAGAGCAATGCTGAATCTGGTTTGGTTTACTGCACACTTTTAAAATTAGTTCCATTGTGAAGCTGGACCCCAGTACCAAAATTGAACAGGTTCTAATTTCTGGATTAAATTGCAGGAGACAAAAGTATGATGTTGGTGCTCTTATAAAACACAGACGCACACAGTTGAGAAACTTGGAAGATGAGTCAAAGTTATTGCTGAAAGTCGATATCAAGCAGTTCATATAATACAAGGAGATGAGACAAGCAAGAGTCGAAAGACAGCCTTGGGGGAAGAAGAGGGATTTGGGGATAGAAAAAAGAAAGCAACTGATTTGGCTCATTCGCATACATAACAAAAGAGCCTCTGTAAATCTTTCCAAAAGAATATTAGCTGCATTCCTTAACTGTCAACTACTGGCTTTGTGGACAGTTGAAAACACAATTGCAGATCAATAAAAACTACTGAAGTCTTTTCCTTGTGGAGACATGGATTAGGACCCAAGAAAGGATGTAAGATGAATATGGGATGCTAAAGGACAGAGCTCAGTGAGTCTTGATGCCACAGGGAAGGAATCCAACCTGGCCAACAGGCTCTAGAGGATATAGTTCTTTCCCTCTTACTAACCATCATCAGTGAGAGTGCAATCAGCTGTGGTCCTGGAGGAAAATTAAGATGAAGGGGAAAAAACCCAGCACCCCACACCAGGCGCCCCTATGTTTTTCCCTTCTAATTCCCCCGAATCAGTGGTGCCAACTGTTCATTTGGAGAGATGAATAAAACTAACATGGTTGTTCCGGGCAAAGGGACAAAGACAGACATGCCAGTGGTCGAGGCAACTGGCAAGGCACGAGACACCACAGCATCCATCTGAAACCTTTCCTTCTGTTTCTCCTTCTAAACCCAGAGAAGAGATCTGATTACTTTCTACTGCTGCCAGTGGACATAAACACTGCTATCCCTTGAGCTATATATGCCATAAATGCCCACGGTGAGAAATAGAACTGCTTTTACAGCAATTTATGTTTAAACGTCATCACAAATTTGCCTACTATGCTGCCCCAAAACCTATGATAATGAGGTTTTAAGTTAGAGTGTTGAAAACCTTTAGAAGTGAGAAAAGTTGTGGCTTATGGGCACTTTAAATCAAATCTGCCAGCATTTAGATCAAAGATCACACTGCTGTTAAAAAAACACTCTTATGCCCACAAACAGACACAATCCCAACCACTAACACAGTCTGCGACACATCCTTGGCAAGAGAGCACACGTTAAATTATACCCCGTCCCCGCGTACACAGTTAATGCAGACCCATTAATGATTATCTTTACAGACAAGGATCTGTGTCCTCTGGCATTTCTGCATCTTTACTAGTGCAGTATATTTTCTGTACGCTGTTTGAGCAGCACAGTTTCCACTTTGGAGCAACTTTCAGAAAGATTGAAAATAAACATCGAGTGCTACTGAACCTCTGTAATGGTGCTTTCCTCCGAGAGTGTGTGGATGACGGAGCTCTGCTATTTGTCTCTTTTTTATGACCACTAGAAAAGCGCCCGCAGATTCAGCTAGATGTTTTCGAAACCATTGAGTTATGGTTTTACCACACTGATGTCACTGTTTAATAGCAATGGTTGGGCTGAATTCTGGACTTTTCCTTAAGTGCTTGAATCATCTCATCAAAACCAAAAATGAGGACAGATCGTATTTGCCGTTCCTCGCTGGCCTTCTGCTTTCTACACAATCAACAGGCCATTTATCGAAATTAACTTGTGGGCCAGAACTTCGACTGTGGGTAATGAGTAAATACAAACCAGAGATGTATGGTTGGTCTATGGTTTTTCTGTCACAGTGTTTGTGTTGAGAAACACTAACCTCAACCAGACACATGCACACTCAGCCATTTTTATTCATGAAAATGAACTAAAAGCCATTACAGCCTCAGACCTAAAACTATGAGCTATGAGTACATAAAAAGCAGAACTGTATGGCCTGCCTGTCTGACAGGGTTTGTGTTGACTAAGAAACCCCTGATCTCTCCCTCCGTCTCACTCCATCCATTTCTTCTTCATGTTCTTTCTCTTCAGCTCTGACTCATTCTCCATTACAAGTCCCAGGTCTGGCGTCAGACATAACACCAAGTCAAAGTTCCTTAATCAAATAAGTAATTTAAAGTCCTGCCTCTTAGTCTCAGTGGTCTCCTATTCTGTTGGACTTTCACCATGGTTGCCTCCACTGGAAAGTTAACCACTGGAATACAAGTCTTTAACAATGTGGGTTGTGCACAGTATTGTTATGTTTATGCATACATGGTTTTAATCTTACAGTGGGGGGAAAAAAGCATTATCTCATATTTAGTTTTGTATAAATAAGAAAAGAGCGTGTGTGTTAAATTCATTGTTTATGAAAAACCAAATGAAGAAGCATAGAGTCAATTAGAATGCACAAACACACAATCAGGAGATATATCCATAATGACATCATGGACTGAACCATGACATCGTATTACCCATCCAAAGCCTTTCCCTCTTCCTTTGAATGATGCCAGAGAGAAAAACACAAATTATAAATATTGCATTGGAAGCAGACACTCCTAATCTGTTATCAACAATCGTCTTCGTGCCGGCTGTAAAAACAATACTGGCAGAGTTCTTACTTTCCCAATACTCGACAAAGAGATATATTAATATTAAGGATATAAACAAAAGCTAACAGCTTGCTTAACCTTTCCGTGACACGGGGAAGGCAGTTTACGTAATCCGTCTTCTCCCATTTGGACTCAACCCCGAGGCCATCTGTCCATATTCTAACCTTCTTCCTCCTGCTGCTGCTCTCTCTGACCACTTCAACTGCCACAGCTACTTCAGTATGCAGCAGATCTAACGTGAAACTACCTTTACATTACCATACTTTCTAATTGCTGACATTTTTCAATCTGACAGTTGCGGAGATGAGAGGGGGAGTGTAGATTGTTCTGGCTTAGCTCGCTGCTTTCAAGGCTCACTGGGTTGTCTATTATTTCCCTGATGGCCTTTTAAAAGAGGCTCATCCATCACTACTTGACAGCATCTGTCTCTCTCTAACCTCTCTGGCCTGATATGAAATAATATTTTTAAAAAGTCAAGTCTGTCACAGTAATGGACAGCTCCTCCCACTGGGTGGCAGGAAGTCAGAGCTGTGAAGCGTGTCACTCAAGTAATTTGTCTGTGTGGGTGGTGGGTGTTTGTGTGTGTGTGTGTGTGTGTGTGTGTATAATAGAAGAAAATGTCCAGGGCATCACAGCAAGAGTGACAAGGAGAGACATGAGAAAAGACCCACAGAAAAACTGAGACGTCTTTAACTGAGACTACTTTATAAAAACAAATTTTTATTGGTTAGTGGCTTAACCAAGCTGATGATTACCTCTTTAGATTGAATGATGGGGAGTGATGAAAGCTCTGAAGAGGAAAGCCTCGATAATGAGGACATGCAGCCGTGTGGTACTCAATGCCATGTGTGGTGCCTACTGTAGGGCCCACACAGACCCTGCTTTCAGTCTAATTAATGCCTTTAGGGGCCATGTTGCAGCTCCTTTACTGCCTAATGAAAGAAAGATGGCTTTTTGCAGTATTAAGTCTGCGGCTAATAATCCCTCTGTACATTATTCATCTCTGTCACAATACCCCACTATTATATTCAAATGGTCCATGGAGTGCATATGTACGCATGTGTGTATGCATGTGTGTGTGCATGTGTGTGTATGTCCATGTGCACTGTAGTATTTGTTTACTCTTGAAGACTTTTACTTGCTATGACAGCACAAGCACATGCACGTTCTGGCCTGCGCTGTTGTGTAGTTCAACCCACGTGCATCCTGTTCATGCAGATTTATCTTTGTGTTTGTCCATGTGCACACTGCATGTTTGTGTCAGTATAGGCACACACACACATGTACTGTACAGTTGCCGTCAGGGTCTCTACTGTCTCACTAGGTTCCTGTTAAAAACAGACAAGCAGGGCTCACAGTACGCCAAGCTGGCATGCTCCCTGGGATAATGAGAGACTATGGTTTGGTTTGGATTGTTGATTAAGGATTATTCAGCAACACAAACAAGCTACTGTTCAGCCATGTGTGCACACGTGAAGCACACTGGCCAGATTCTTAGAGTACAAAGAAATGTGGAGGGAAAATGTCCTGTGAACAAAGAGAAAAAAAAGGTAACACTGTAAATATGCAATGCTTATGTCTATATAAGCAGTGGATCAGAGGATTTCCAACATTTAAAAACTCTTTATTTCTTTCTACTTGTTGGCATAAGTAATGCCAAACGATTATGCTGTAAAGCCATTGAAAGCAATAGGCAGTTTGGCTAAATGTTACTGTACAATGTAGATATACAAGGCTTACAAAGAGTAGTTTGGGCAAATTTTATCAGAATAACCGATAAAGCTAACAAAACAAAAACAGTAACATTTTACATCAACTTTAAAGAGATACACAGACACCAACTGAAAAAGAAAAAGCAGTTTCTTCCCAGCAAAGACCTGAAAATGAACATTTTAGAAACTTGACGCATGCTCGAATCACATCAAGAGTCCCCAGAAGAGCGAAGAGGCAGCGGTCCAAATTCAATTCAAATTTTGTGCTATTCATTAGATGCATTGCTATGATGTGGTAGTACTGTATAAACGTCCTAAACGGTGTTTCAGCTGAAGCTGTGTAAGAAAAACACAAATCACTGCATGAAGGCACCACACAGAGGAAAAAAATAAACCGAGCCGTGACCGATCGTTAATTGTGAGTGGAGAAAGAGTTACAGTTAGTTATGTTTGCTACTGACAAATAGTGTATGAAGAGTGAGAATGATTGTGTAGTTACATTAAATGCAAACTAAATCTTGCCAGGGAACAGTGTCTCAGAAACTGTTTGAGTAAGGAGCCTACAGTTTGTCCAGTTGCAGAATCAGATTTAATTAACAGGAAAAATAAAACATTCCAAGAAAGCTGCCGAAGGCTAAATATACTGTGCAGTTTGTAATGTTTCTAAATCTGTTCACACAGGATTGACACTTTGAGTTACAGTACTAGTGAAAGCTACTTTCAGCTAATCCCTTTTCATAAAGAGTTGTCACAGCACGTAACTGTGCATGTTCGATTTGCTTGAGTATTACACTGGATGCTCTTGCTCATCGAACCCCAAATGGGATTCGCGTTTTCGGCTAGAATCAAACCAGTAACCTGTCTCTTAGCAAGGGACTCACAGCTGAGGTAGCTTCTTGCTCCCCCAGAATCCTCAACTGGATGAACTGAAAACAAAAAAGCAGCATGGTATGAAGTGGATTTTGGCATAAGGACTTTATGAATCTATAATAATGACTCTACTTAAGCCACAGCAGAATCTCAAAATGTTTATTTAGATATTTAGACTCAGCTCTGTTAAATACCTGAAAGCAACTGCAGGCTTAGGAGGATTCTCGGCACAAGGTTTTGCTACCACACTGTTGCCTTGTGCATTCCATCTTGCTGTCTGTTTTGGCTGTGCAGAAGGTTACTCAGCTAATGATGTCAAAATTACTCCAGCAGCATATTTGCTGTAGTAAAACACACCTGGCACAGAAGCTGCAACCATGGGCAAATGCACTTCCAGTTCCAGCTTTTTAGTTGGTCAGTGTTTACTTTCCAGTTTTGAAAAATGCTGGTTTGAAAGAGCTTTTTGACAAAATCTGACTTTTGTTAATGTTATAAAAATCAGATTTTCATTTCTATGAAAATAAAATGGTATTTTTTACCCTCCAAGCATCTGTCCAACACTCCAGAGCATTCTGCCAGCATCAGTGAGACAATATTTGGTTGAGATATGCAAAACAAAGATCCAGAAAGACAGCATGGGTCTGTACTGACAAAAGCTGTCGCAAGGTCACTGAGAAAGCACTGTCAGAATAACAGCATTTAAAGGTCTGAATGTTACAAATATATCTAATGTAAGTGAAAATGTACTCTATTCACATCATCTTCAATGCACACAAGGAAAGAAAGATATTAACATAGTACTACTAACAAATACTTTTGGCTTCCTATGCTAGATGACAGTCACCAGACCTTCCCAGTTTAAATCTGCAGTAGATCCCAATAAATATTAAGTCTATGAAGCCTGTCAAAGCTTAACTTTTAAAGAGAGCATGCGTGCCAATCAAATGATTATACTGGGAGTTTCAAACCAAGAGGGACGACAGTGACCTCTGAAAGTTCATTAAACAGCTCTGTGTATAAATGAAAGCAAAAAGCTTTCACATGTTTAAAACTCAACTCAAAAAAGTTATTTAAAAAAAAGAAAAACATAAACAAAAATCATTTATTGCTCAATTTAATCCATATCTAACTGCCAAATAAAAATGATGAGAGCATGTGACAACGAGTATACGTGTTTAATAGAAGAAGAATTTGCATATTAGTATCGCTGCTCCGTGTTTATTTTGAGGTTTTTCTGACAGGAAACATTTCATCTCATCGCAGAAAAAGCACAGGTGAGAATAATATTTGTACTGGCAGTCTGTCTATTCAGCTGTGCCAGTTTCAGGGATGTATTATTGTGCTTTGTTATTTGGCATAGCGTACCGGTACTAGATGGAGGAATCATTAATGTGTTTGGTTTCACAGTTGTGATTACTCAGAAAGTTTGCTGCGTTGTATCCACGGATACAGCAAAGCCAGCGAGTGCTAACACTCCGATACTGTGCTTTGGTGCAATAGTGCTTTGACATAAACGTTAACTTTAGCAAACTAATATGCTGAAAATGAAAATTTTGCAGTTACAATATCTACAACGCGCATCTTATATAGGTGCATTGCAAAGATTTCCTAATCAGCCAGACAGACCTCAAAGAAATGCTAAAAATTAAAAGTAAAATTTTATTTATATAGCACCTTTCAAGATAAAATCACAAAGTGTTTCACAGAAGCTAAAAACATAAAAACAAAAATCAACCAAAAGCAAGTTTAAAAAGATGAGTTACGCTATTACTTTCGATCACCAATGAGATTAGAGTTCACCTAGAGTTCACCGAAGGACATGGGAGAAGTCTGGCTGCAAGGCTTTACGCCAGACAATCCATGATATTTTCCTAAATCTGTTGCCTAACCCTCACCAAACGAGTACAAACGAAAACTGAAAAAAAAATATATAAAAGGAACCTTTCTGGGAGAGGATCCTGAAAGCAAGCATCAATCACTGACATGACTATTTTAAATTTCCTTCATCTTCTTAATAATTCTGATGCCACTTCAATCAAATCTGTAGTGACTATGGCACACATGCAACAGTTGTTAAGATTACTGAGTACTGGAGTACTTGTGATAGAAGAACTCAGACACAGAAAATGCTGACCCGGAGCCTTGCCAAGAACGTGGCGCCTACGTTTTTTTAAATTATAATCAAAATCTGTGTTGCAGTTTTACATCATTACACTGCTAATATTGTTTTGTCCTCCAGTCAAGAACTGTGTCTTTAAAGTTCTCGGTTTGATGAACTACAGTAAACAAATTGATTACCCAATTATATTTCCTCTGTGAAGAGGAATACCATGAAGGAAAATGAACCACTCCACACCATGTAGGGTTACTAGACAGTTGTGCATGAAGTAACTATATATTCACACATTTTATCCAACATTTCTGGTGGAAGCAGCAGAGGGAACCTGTCAGACACAGCCACCTTGTAGAAGTGTGAGGATATAGATGTCTCAGGGACGGGGACAGCGGCATCATTATATGTGGAAAAATAACCCAGTGCTATTATGCAACATGGCAGAGCCTGGCCAGTGTTTGCCAAAGTTTGTCAAATGGGCTTCAGATAGCAAATCCCACTACGTCCAGCATCTCCACAAGTATACAGGAAATCCAGATAAATACATAAATAAATACGAGTGTTGTATTTGGCAGTCCCATGGTGTTTGAGAATACTACTGTGTATTTGGATTGCTACTTGAAGCTCCCTGCACTGCTGGCCTTTGAGTGTCTATATGGCTCTTTCACAGCATAGAGCAAGACTGAATGTGGGGTTTGATGATCAGGAATGTGATTTAAATGTACCACGCTTGAGGTGTTGAATGTTGAGCTTGTGAAAATATAGCTTTAATATGTTCTCAACATCATTATGCATCATTAATGTTAATGGTGGCAATGCTACAAAGGTCCTCTATTAACACGTGCTTTCATTTACAGGAACACACAACATATATATACCTGGGCATGCAGGAAACCACCACAGATTAAAAGCATGTGAAAATAAGAGTGTCACCTTACTCGTGTCATGCCTACAGTATAGTTTTAGCCATGGGTGAACTGGCCAATAAAAGGCCAGTTCACCCAGTCTCTGGCCATATACACTAAAGCTAGCAAGTGTTTTTTTTAATCTGTGACAATCATACACGTTGTAAAAGACTATTTTTGATTAGACTTGTCAATTATTTTATAGCTTTACATTTGATGGATAATATAGGCCTCTAGGTGTACAGAGGCCTACTTTCACTAATCTTCATGCCTGTGTGTCCCGGGGAACACCTAATGCAGGTTTACCATGTCGAAAGTCAAATTAAAAGACGAACGAATAATGTTGATCTTTGTCCGCCTTTCAGAACATCTGCGATCGATCATGTTAAATTAGATAAAAACAAATGTGGTTTTGTTTCCGAAAGAAGAGAAGTGAAATGAGAGTTGCTGTTTAGGTTTTCAAAGTCATTTTTTAAAAGTCTGCGAACCACAAATGAAATTCAAATTCAGTGGTGCTTGGGGGCAGCTGAAATCTCAGAGATAGATGCCTCAAAAACCCAATTGGTTTAACCAAAAACATCAGCATGAATACATAATAGCTGAGCTGAGTTTCAATGCAGCATTTGTGTATTTGTAATCTGCAAAACCTTTATAAGATACCAGATGTAATATGTATGTAATAAAGTAATCACATTCCCCTCTTTGCTTTTTCATTGTCTGTCACCCCCTGAATCTTATAGTCTCTGCACTTATTCATTATGCTGTTCAATCTTTAACCGTCATGGGGAAAAAAACAACGCTGATGTTTCAGACTAATAAAGTCTGTATGTTGGGAACGTGCAGCCTGCCAGTTCCCCTCTCCTTTGTTGTGCTATTCTTTGTCCCTGCCAAAGCTCTGGAGAAGAGAAGGGGTGTGGGGTAGGGGGGCAAGAAATCCTATTGCGAGCGACAGCTGAGACCTGGGACATGTTTTAAATTTGGACACTAATGTTGGCTCTTTTTATGGCCCTTCTGTAGTATGTTTTATGTGCCTCCCAAACACTGGAAGGGAGTTCGCATCTCTCTCCCCCTCTCTATCCATCTCATACATCACAATGGAAGCTGGATGTCAACGCGCCCTGGGTCCCCTGCAACTTTCGCCCGCTCGCAGCAAAAGTCACAGAGCTCAAAGAGGCAGCAAAGAAGCAGAAACAGAAATCCTCAGATTTATTCCTTGTTAGCAACAATAGGAGCAAAGGGCAACGATAACGTCATCAGCTTCAAAACGGGCCCAACATGCCAAAGCTTTTGCTGACCCCAGCAACAAATTGCTTGGCCTTTAATTAAAAACAGTGCATGTTTGTGGACATGAAATGGGATATCTAATCTGCAGCTGTGGCTGGAAAGAAGAGTAAAGACTCAACCACTTCTATTTACCAGTAATACATTTAAGTTTATCTCAATTGAAAACTGTTCTTCATCTTGGTTTGTCCTCAGAGGCCTCCAGTACATCTACAATCACGACAATAAATATTCTATATTAAATAATAGTCTAAAATGAGATGTTGCTCACCAGAAAAAAAGCATGATAAAAATCACATGATGTCTTATCATTCTCTCCTGGTGAAAACAGGCTCTCACCACAGCTAGATTAATTGTAAACATATGTTAGGAAGAGGTCACCATCTTCCAGTGGCTGCAATTTGGGATTAGTGGAAAGAGTCAAATGGAAAGAGCTTAGCTCCCAATCCGCCTTTCACTTAACCACCTCCTTTCCCCAAGCCCTCCCCTTATTTTAAACCCCCTCATTCATTCCCTCAAATCACCAGTTGAATTGTAGACCTTGCACTCGTTCCTACAAGGTCATCGTGGTTTCTCTCTGAGGAGGAACATAAACAAGACAGACAGACACATGAGGGAGAGGAAGGAAAGATGAGTCTCTAGATGCTGGAGACCAAAGCACCGTGGCAAGGAAATGCACTGGCAGTCAAACACTTGGCTCCAACACTAACAATGAAAGGTTGTATTGCACACATAAATGAATACCCATAAGTTTTCTATCCTCTAGGCAAGTACTATTGCAGAGGCATTAATGCAAACAGCTAGAGGGACGCCCATGTGCACATGATAATCTCTCACAATCCAGGCTACTGTCATGGAGGTATGAAATCCTGCCAAGGACATGTGAGAACCAACACCAAACCAGAATAAATAAACCACACCGTAAGATTTTCCCTCACTGCAGGAACTCGGAGAAAAAGGGAGGAAAAAAGAAAAATGGAGTGAGTGAAGAGAGACGCTACAGAGGTTTAAAGGGGGGCAAAGCCCGCAGCACGCGGCCCAGAGTGTGCCTCGCATGCAACTGCCTCCCACCCACTGAGCAAGTCTCCAACACGCTGTGCTGGCTGGCCCAGACGGAGAAAGTTGGAGCGCACACTGAATGACTAGCACAACTAGAAAGGGGATAAATAAAAAGAAATGATGATAACAGAGACCCACTCAGTGCATAACACAGGTGGACAGCAGAGATCGGGCCTGCTGATTTAAGAACAAAGGAAGGTGAAGAAGACAGGAAAATGCCAGGGGAAAGTTTCTATTAAGAGGAAATAAAGATAAATAACAAAAACAACAGAGCGCCAAGTATTTCCCTCAGACACTGATGGAAAAAGAAAAAAGAAACAAAAAATCAAGTGAATATTAAGCCTAGTGTGATTACATCAGTTATTTCTAACTGAGAAAACAATCACTGATTCCCTTTACCCGACTGATATTCAGAACAATGGCGATGATTACTGTTAATCTGCACAAATGACTCTTCTTCTCTACTTAAAGAGACTTGTCATCCTGGAAAGTGCATTGTGCAGCCTCAGAGAAAAGCATAACGCCATTAGTTGTGTAACCACACGATAACATCAAAGCTTCTTTTGCAAATTTGACTATCCAATCATTGGCTATTCTTTCTGATCAGTGTTTAGGCATACTTAAAGGTACAACGATGATTTATAGTACATTATCACATCATCTCTACATCTGTCTTCCAGTCTTCCTGCATTTAGAAAATTAAAATTGCTTTCTGCATTGGTATGTTTACCTTCTGTGTATATAGCGGTCATTAGGTTATGGTTAAGAGTCTTTTTAGGACAAGGGGACAGAGGACAGTACGTATGGCCAAAAGTTGAGGCAAACCGAGAAAGCAAAGAAAAAACTATATTAAAGAGCATTTTATGGTGATGGGAGGAAAGACAAATGAGGGGCTCTGACTGTATGTGCGCTTTGTGGACAGCGGGGAAGGAGGCCCATGCCTGACCTCAGCTGCCGCTATGGAAATTATCCCACCAATTATCCAGGACGTATTCCCCTGCAGCTCCAAACACTCAGCGGCCAGCCTTTATGACCTTAGGAAACTTTCTGTGTTGTTTTACTGTGGTGACCTCACTACAGTTAGCGTGTACTACGGCTCTGCTGGGAAGAGGGACTGCTACTTCTCACAACCTGAAAGCATGACCTCAGGGGAAAGAGACTTTAAAGACCTTTCCAACCTCTATACAGTAGTCAGCAAGCCCTGCAATAAGAACGTCTGCAGGATGCAAACGATGAGCAGTAAATGTGTTAAAAGTGAAACACTTGTGAGCATTGAAAGGAAAACAGGTAGTCTGTACGGGTGAGTGATTAAGCCTTCGATTATGTACTAACATCCAATCAAATCGCAGAAACCAAACAGTTTCTTCCTGCTGTTTTTAATCACGTGTTTGTCCTGTGAAACTACTAAAGAGAAGCACAAAAAAAACGTTCAAGTTATCTAAACACACAATGTTGGGAGGAAAATGTGGCAGGTCAACCCCACAATAAGGTTGGACGTAAAGAGCTGTTGAGGAGAAATGAGGTAACAAGACATCACTGATGTGGCTTTACTTTGGCTTATTACAAACTTCTTTGGTCACGAAATAGATGAGATAGTCTCAAATGGGAGACTTAAATCCTGAAACTGATTTGCCAGTTGTTCCCAAAAGTGCCAAAAGCCAATGCTTTTAGTCAGGAAGCAGAAGCAGTAACAAAATTCACATGTGAAGGAACGGGGTGAGGTTGATGTCATGTCTTTAAACTAATACAGTCACACAGAACATGCACAGGGCCCGGACAACCAAGCAGTGGAACGGTTAATGGCTCCTAGGAAGCTTTAAGTCATGCTTCTCAGACTGTGGACCAATCACAGTAAAGCAAATGGGTCATCTAAGCCAATGAAATACCATAGCGCCAGAACCAAGGATCTATAACAGAATTCCAGTTTTGTTCACAGAAATTCTGAGAGGCATACTGGAATCAGGCACAGATGATGTTAGTTGCGATTAAAATGGTGACCACACTTACTTTAAATAGTTAATTCATCTGTTAATTTGGCTGTTTGCAAGTAAAACAAGTGCAATTCAAGCTTTGCTTTGCTAGGACTGTGAAGAAATTCTGTTAGTATTTCTCCAGAAAAACATCCAGAATATCACCTGTTGACACTGTCATTCAAACAAAGTGTTAAAGACATTTTGCCCAGCAGACCCTGTTGTAACACAATAGTTTCACATTCATTTTTCACAGGCAACAGAGCATGATTAATAGTCATCATCCATCCCAGTGAAACCATATGGGCTTACAAGACAGGATCCAGCAAAACACTGAAATGTGCCAATGGGATCCAGACAAAATGTGACATAAACATCTAGACGTCTGTTTTTGACAAAGCGCATGCAAAAGAATAACTGGCCAACAAAGCATGGAAGTGGAAACTTAAAAACAGCTCAAGTTAACAAAGACTTCGGGTCCCACGCAAGAGCCCAAACAAGATAATACAATCAAAGATATACCACTTCCAATGTTCCCTCTAAGCTGCGCGCGTGCGCAATTGCGCACTGCTGGCACGGTCTCTGCGCACAGAAAATCTGTGTTGCGCACAAAAAAAAAATCCAACCTGAATTAAAATTAAAATTAATTCAGACCACAGACTCATACTCATAATTCAAGTCAGAGCTTTATTTTTTTTTAAAAAAACGAAAGAAAAGAAAAGAAAGTTGTGTTTTCAAAATTGCAGTTCAAGTTATTTTTGCTTCCAATAGTGTTAACATACTACACAGCCCATGAACGAGATTTTTTTAAATTTTCATTGTAAGTGGGCTAAAGCACTTAATTACAAGTAGTCTATCATAAATGTCTATCATAAATAATCTATTGTAAATGCTGTAATTTGATTCTTTTAATAAACCATGTAACTTGGATGGATTCGATGCTGGCGTGACCACAGTGCACACGTCAGCTGTTGCTCACAGTGGTCCAAGGGACTGCTCAGGGAGTTTGTGTGTTCGCTCAGACACATGAAATATTAGAGGAAACATTGACCATTTCTTATCAGCTCAATAGTTGGACTTTCCCCAAATAGTACTGCAATGAAACAGGGCAGTGATGTACTATTTACAAAGTGTTCCACCCACCTTAGTATTCCAAGAAGACAGATCCCTTGGGACCACTGAGTAATGACGTCATTACATTAAGAACAACATCAGACATAATGTCATAATCCTTATTGCTCTAACCTTGGCAAACACGGTAGTAGCCACAATTTCTAGTAGCTTGATACAATCAAATATCATGTAAAAAAAAACTTGCACCTCATTCATTAGGTCTGTGAATCCAACCATTAGTGAGAACACAAACAAAGCACTACACAACTTCCAGTGGTGGCACCCAGGAAAGTATGTATGTAATATTCACAGTTAAAGCATAAAGCACAAATCATGTGATGTGATATCAAACACGTGGTGACAAACATCACTAATATTGACTGAATGATATTTCAGTTCATTAATTTCATCATTCATAGGGGTTATCGCCATAGCAATACTAACCAACTGCTAACCAATTTCACTAGTTAGGATCACAGCAGTTTTCATGCAATCTGATTGGCTAGTAACTGCCCTGGAACAGTTGTGCAAATTCCATTTGATTGGCTGGGGCTTGTGTTTACATCTCGAAGCAAAAAGCATAATCTACAGTGATCCACAAGCGGGGCAGTGCTGCAGGTCACCCAGTTTCAAGTAAAGCATAAGCATCTGAGAATAGCTAAAATGTCAGGAATGGTTAAAGGTGATTGCACTTGTTGCAGAAATTGTTCTTTCTTTTGTTTTGTTTTTTTCAACTTTCTGTAATTCTGAGTATAAAAGTATGATGTTAGTTAGCTGTGGCAACAATTCAAGCCCTGTTTGTTTAAACCTCTAATTGTCTGAAATAATTCCAAATTAGAAATGTACCCATGGAAATGTAAGCAAACACCACTGGACCGTGTTTCTTTTTCTATTATTTCTAATCAAATTTAGAAAGGTTTTTGTAAGGAACATCAGAGATAATTATCTTGGGAAGTCCAAGCTACAAATCTTAAAACCATGTGCATTCAGTTATGACACAGATGAGTATGGGTGCAAACAGTTATATGAGTCCAGTATGGGGTTATAAAGAAATTACTGTCACTTTAAATATAGGATACATAAAAAATGAAATGAAATGAAATAAATAAAGGCATTATGCACTGAAGCAGTCAGTGTATGACACTTGGAGCAAAAATGTAACACTTTAATCCCCAAAGACAGATTCCCACCCGCACCAGCACCGTTTGTTTTCCATTGCTATTCCATTTCAGTCAACATGGCAGAAGAGATGAGTAAAAAGTGAAAGGAAGGTAGGAAATAGCTTCAAAAATAAATCTCTTTTGGTGTGTTATTATATTGGCATAACAGTTCAAGTCATATCAATGTCATAAGCAAGATCTAGTGCAGGAAATGGATAGGGATAAAACTGGCAGTGATTTATTGTTTTTTACTCCTGTCCCTATTGTAAATCACTAATAACTTTTTTTACTCTATACACCCTTTTCTTTTTGCCAATGCACTGTTTACACACAGGACCAACTGATGCTGCTAAACCTATGGAGCTGATGGAGCTGATGGAGCTGCAGAGCTGGAGCGAGAGAAAGAGCTAAAAGGAGGAAATATAAACTGTCCATTCCAGCTACCAGGACGTAGAACACAAGATTTTAGAACATTATGATGTACAGGCTTAGAGCACTGAGTTCAAGTTCAAGTTCGAGTTCAAATTTTATGTGCCACATGCAGTGGCAGGTTGCCCTGCAGTGGAATGAACCCGCCCCCGACCTTACAAACACAACACAGACAACACATGGGGATACAAGTCAGAGAACGGTTGCATTACAGAAAAACCACTGAAATGCACACTTCAGTGGGAAAGTACGTTGTAGAATTCTGCTCTGTTATTGTTGTTACGGTTTGCATTCGACCATCAGCTGATGCAGAGGGACTGCGTGACATCACGCACTCCACTGTAGCCTGCCTGCTAATCCAACATTTTAGTGCTTTTAAGGTTATGACTGGTGATTTTACAGAACATTACCACCTTTTGAACAATATTCTAATTATCTTGGCCTGCTGTATGGAAATTGTGCTAGACACAGACTGTCTTTGTCTATGCCTGTGTCACATCTACAACTTGGAGTTGAGGAGATATCGGCATTGAGGAAAACATCCTATCGGTTTCCTGTATCAAAGAAGTTGACACCATCAGAGCTTAACAGCTAATGACTAGTTGCCTTCATATTACTTATGATAAGGTTGCTAAAGAACTGAATCTTGGCCCATCAGAGGCTTATCAGAGGTTAAAAAAAAATATCTTGAACTCCTGGAATCCACATATCAACAAAAACTGGGAGCAGGTGATATAATCATCTACATGCTGCAGACAGCATGTAGATGATTATATCTGTCTATTCCCATGTAGACAGTAGGCTGCATGGTGATGTGCACCTTCTTTGATTTCTTTAGTGTGTTTAAGGTAATTCAGCCACTGCTGTTGAAGGAGAAATGTCGGGAAAAACAAACTGGACCGGTCAGCTAATACAGGTGTACTTTATAGGAAGGGACAGAGCAGGATGTACTTCATTTAAATCTGCAGTAAATGCCTGCTGATGTTCTACCAGTCAGTAGCTGCCAGTGTTCTCTTCTACACAGTGGTTTGCTGGTGAGGCAGCATTAAGAATAGTGATGGACTAACTGGTTAAGAGAGCATGCTCTGTTGTTGGCATGGAGCTGGAGCCCCTTACATCACTGGCAGAGAAAAGAACCCTCAATAAAATGCTTTCAATCATGGATAACAACAGGAACCCTTTGCACAAAGTATTCCTGAGGCAGAAGAGCATGTTTAGCAACAGACTACTGTCATTGTCCTGGACCACTGACTGAGGAGCTCTATTGTACCCTAGGCTACAAGGCCCTTCAATGCATCACAGAAAGCAGGAGAGACACTAAGTTTTAAGCATAACTCTCTGCAAACCACAATCAAGACTCTTGATACAGCCTTTATTAGCTCAATGCTTATTTCAGTTTAGTCAATAGTAGTAACAACTCTTGCACTGTGAATGGATCTTGTTTTGTTTGCCCGTTTCTTTTGATTGCCTACTGTTTATTGTGTTTTATATTCTGTTTTTATCAGTCTGTCTGTCTGACTGTCCAGAGTATGTGAGATTTGCTACGACTCTGTCTTATTGGATGATTTGTGCAGTGGTCTGGGAAAAATCATCTGCTTCTGTATATGAATAAGAGCAGTGAGATGGTTGGTGTCCACTGAGGATAGCTGCATGGACTAAGTCTTTCTTGGGACAGGGTATGTTGATATGATGGAGGAATGTAAGTACCTGTGCATCCCCATCAACAACAGGCTGAATTGGAACACATGGAGTTGAGCAGGTTGTGTTTTGGAGATCTGTTTTATCACTCTGTTGTGCAAGTGCAGTGACCTTTGTTGTGGTCTCCTGGGAGAGCAGCATAGCTGATGACACCAACAGAATGAATACATTTATCAGGAAGTCTGGGTCTCTGATTGGCTGCAAAGTGGACACATCTGAAGCCGTGGTGGAGAGGTCATTGAACAAACTGTTATCCATCTCGAGCTGTCATGAGCCGAGAAGCAGGGTACACACTGGACAGGTTGCTAATTTGTCGTAGACAGACATCCATTCGGGGAAAACCGGAGTACCCGGAGAGAACATGCAAACTCTAAAGGTGGCCAGATAGGGAATTCGAACCTGTGGTCTTCTGTAATACTACTACTACTACTACTACTAATAATAATAATAATAATAATAATAATAATAATAATAACAATAATAATAACTACTACTACTAATAATAAGAATAAGAATAAGAATAAGAATAAGAATAAGAATAAGAATAAGAATAAGAATAGCTGTGGCAAAGGTGTTTCCCAAATTTGTCAATCAAAGATTCATCACTATAGATTTATAAATGGCTTGTGCCTGAGTTCTGCTCAGCTGTTTGGGTGGTGTAGCTGTTTTATGTAAGCTGTGTAAAACCAAATAATATAATGGTAATTTTTACTATAATACATGGGTCTTTTTATTGCTCAAGGTGTATGATTTACATGTTAAATGTTTTACTGCATGTGCATTTTTGCTGTCTAAAAGTATAATCTACATCCAAATATCAATCAGACATGTTGCAGTTTGATCAAACTAAATTGAAAACACCCTAGGAAAATAAAGTAATAAAACACATAGGCATTTATGAGCTGCTTTAATAATGAATGCATAAAGAGTTCGTTCACAGCATTGGACTGTTGTCCATATAACATTTTCTTTTTCCACAGTTCTATTGACAATAATCCACGGTAATGAGAAACTAAGTGATTCATTGCTTTACTGTTAGAGGTGCACTCTGTCTCTGTATTTCTTTTTAATGGCCTATTTGATAGATGGCCCAATCCTGTATGAGTATTTCCCACAAAGAGGCAGAGGGTGGAGAAGAGGGTGATGAAGCAATGGGTAGTAAGAAGAGGAAGCAGATATGAAAATCATGAAAGTTATGGAAAGCTGGAGAAGAGATGTCGATTTATAAAGCCGTCCAGTAAGTTCCAGCATGGGGCCACATAGTGGCTGACCAGTGAAAGTGCCCCAATGAAGGGGGGTACAGTTCAGAGTCAGAAGGGTCAGTCCAGGAGGGGTAAATGGATGTGTACAAGTTCCCTCCAGAACTCTGATTCTTACAAAAACACGAATAGACCTTTCATTTTTCTTCTTCTCCCAATGCTTCAGCCTTCACTCACTCAGCCAAGGAAATGATCAGTGACTGCTGTTTAAGTGAAAGCAGAGGCAATCCCCATCTTGTACACATACTCATTTGACTACACAGCACAGGGCTGGTCAATTAATCAAATTTTATTTTCCAACAAAAAGTTTGGCTCTAGTCAATACTGGAAACTCAACATGAAACAATCACTGTGCCACAATTCATGTCACAGAGATAATGTAGCAAAAAAAGCAGCAAGAGCAAAGCCTCATGGGGCTCTTCATATTAAAGTATAAGGTGTTAATTTTATAGTCTTATGTTGTCTTAGTACTTAACTTTTGTTCATGTGTGATTTGATTTCCAGTTTAGCTAGCAGCAGGCCATCGTGACTGAGGCTATGGTTGCATTTCAGGAACTCTGGCTACAGTTTTATATCTTAACGCTAAAGAAAGCTGCAGCTGTGCAGGTTAAGGAACACAAGAACTACAAGCAAGAACTGAGAAATCCATAAGTGTACCTGGATCCTACTTTAAGAACCACTGAACTAGAGGAAGTGAATGCCATAACAAGGTTCCTTTTCGTGAACTTTCAATGGAAAGCATTTAGCATGCCCTGAAACTGCTGAGGATATTAAGGTTAATGTGAACTCATTATAGAACATTCATATTTGATAAGTTAGATAATTTTCCAGGTCTAAATCCTCATATTCCCCAAGTAAGCTTCCCTTCCACATTTTTCCACATTAGAATCAGCGTAAAAGAACATGAATGAAAGCTTGACAGGGAAATTCCATATCATTGTGTTTTCCATGCTGATTGCTGCTGCTGAAGCATTCCAGATGAATGCATGCTTGCCTAATTCCACATTAGTCTCTATTACCGAGGCAACAGATTATCTCTCCAAATTAAGCTACCACTTTTTCCCTCTTTCACACTCTTATAGTTGGATAAGTGTGCTCTAGAACAAACAAACTTAAATAAATAAGCACATGCATCGGTTCATGCTTGGTTCTCTCTTTGAGAATCACTCCTTAAGCCATTCAAAGCATGGGGACTTTCAATGTATGACCTATAATGAAAGTCTCATATGACATGCATTTCACTGGGTGATTTAATGGTTTACAGTTCCTGTTAAAAGCATCCAGCATAACAGAAGGAATAAAATCTAAACATAAATTAGGTCATGGGGTTACCCGGTAAGGTAAGACCCCGCTTGGGGAATTGGGACTATGCACACTCATGCAAACACACACATACTTCAACTTAGACTATGGATGGATATGCTGCAGAAAAGACACGTCTCGCCAGATATACTGCGGCCTTTACTGCCGTTGGCTTGTGTTCCACTTAACGCCCTTTGCTTTTACACACACAATATATCACTCAGCTGCCTCTCACAATGCTAAGCTAGTGGGCCACTTAGCCAATCGATCACTGCGGAAGTCCCGAATGCCACCGGAGGAGGTGTAAGCAGCCAGATCAAACAGACTTTTGGATGACAATAGGGAAAAAATCACACGTAACTTGTATTAGTATTGTTTGACATTTCCCAGAATATTTGGAATTAACAGTTAGTCTTTGAAGGGATTTGAAGAAATTATTTAGTCTCATTAAGTCTGGTTAACAAATCATGTATCTGTCAGCCATTTGATTTGTTGAACTACTTTTGTAACGTATCAGCATCAGCTGACTTTGATTGAATGTTGAATGCAGATCCAACAGAAAACTCTCAAACGTTTTATATAAATCTGGAGCACAGACTCAAACTATACAAGGAAAACATCGGACAAATGCCAGCTTTCAGTAGTGTTACAGAAACATTTGGCTCAACACCAATACGTACCCTGCCCAACATAAAACCCTACAAGTCAGAACACTAGTCTATAAATATGCACATACGTATCAACACCACATTAACACTAAGCTATATCATGTGCTGTGCAGCATATTAGGTCTCTCTGCTGCCATACGTAAAACAGATGAAAGCGATCTATGTATGACGTAACCCGTTTATATTCACACAAACCTCAACAGTGATTCACATATGTGGACTGAGCAGACGCCACAACAGTAGTGAAAGTTTGAGAGCTTGGTGGCACATCCAGAGGGGCAGCAGCTGACTGAACCCCAGCAGACCTCTGAGTCATCCAGCTGAGCAAACAGATGAGGCAGGAGTTTCAATAACGCTGGGCTCTCAGCAAACACGTGGACTTTTGCAGTCCAAAATGCACACTCCTGACAAAGGATTGTGGATACCACAATAACACTGAAGTCAGAATTCATCAACACTGAATAGCGATGAAGTTTTCTAGAAAACAAAATGTCATTTTCCACCACATAATACGCAGCATCTAGAGGGAAAACTAAATCAAATTCTTTTAGACTGCGTTGAGGAGACAAATGTGTTCCCGTGAACTCTCCAGTGCAGAGCGTTTGTAATTGTTTGTGCATTTAGACGTGATGGTATTCAAGAAAATTGCTTTGTTTTCCGAAGATTATACCATTGTGCAAACCAGTTTCTCTTAGGAATAAATTCTCCACAAATGCAAAAATGTCTGTCTCCTTATTAATGAAAGCTTACCCAGGCTGCAGAAAACAAACCTTAACACCACAGGGTTAGTCACACTTTAGGCACACATCAGGAAAAACACACAACTGGATAACTGTGGTCTTATTCAGACTAGTTTTCCTTTTCTGGCATAGGATTCTGTTAGACAGACATCTTCAGTTGGACCTTCTTTTTGTAGCTCCAAGGCATGGCGGATTAGTCATAATTTAAAACATCGCACCTTCCAGCTAAAATGTAACACATGGCTGAGCGCATAGCACACAAAATATGCTCACACACTGTGCAAGATCTGTGACATGGGCCTTATGTAACACTATGTGGTTATGAAAGTTCTGTCAATACAATGGCTCCTCTGAGCTTATGACCATTTCTGCTGTGCTCCAGAGGATCAACATGGCAGCTTAGAGACCAAGAGTTCTGTCAGTGATGGATTGTGCGTGCGTGTATGTTTGTAGGTGTACCACTAATATTAGAGTGGTGATTGGTTCTAGCCCATGGAACTATCTCAACCAAGAAGAATATTTTCCTTGTTTAATGAAAAATAAATCCTCAAGGCTGAATAGGAAACTAAATGACTTATTGAAGCAATCACCATCGGTCCTGGAAAATCTGTTTGGAGAATGTTTTAGTGTTTAATCGGTTGGAGGTTTGAATTAACGAAAGGGCCTTTATGCATCAACCGTCTTAGATGTGCGGGTGATAAAGGGTAAAAACATTTCACAAAAGGTGGAGTTGTTGAACAGAATAAGATATTAAAAGAATATAACAAAATAAAGTGTGCATAAGTATTGCCAGACTAACAGCTAAAACCCCTCCTTAGACTCAGGACTTCCACAGCTCTTGCCTGACAGAAGAAATGTGAGAAAAGACGTGCTCCCCTAAGATATCTCAGAATCTCCTTGGTAGCAAATAAGCCATAAAATGTAGCAGCAAAAATCTCCGGCATCTGCTTTTCAAAAGGGCCATAAGGGAGTCTTGACTTTCTCTTAGTTACATAAACAATAGAGCTCTAAAGTCTAAATGCCTTTAACAGCAAAGCTACTGCCTGGCCACTGTTTCCTCCTTCCCTCATTGCACAAACCTGTGCAAAAGGTCATACTGACCAAGTAAAACAGAATCCTACAATCACCGAGAGCGAACGTCCCAAACAGATGCATGCGCTTCCCAGGGATACACATTGGTGCCATTATTTCAAGAAAGAAAAAAAAAACCAAGATAGATGCGAGTTTTCTATACCACCTCATCAACCGCAAACAAGGTTGAAAGCCTAGAGGGGAGGAAAACAGCCCAGAAAACAAATTAACGTTTGCAGGAAACACTAAATAACATTAAATATCAAAGAAAGAGAGAAAAAGAGAGAGGGGAAGGACAATGTCACGCTCCCTTGAACATTCCCAGCTTGAGAACAGACACCACTAGCTCTTGTTAAATTTGTTTGCATCTTTCAAGCAACTGGTTGTTTTTAACAAGGCCAAACACTTTCTCAAAAGCAAAAGAATCTGCTTTGTTTTTCATTGAAAGAAAATGGGATTATGAGCGTTTCCCTCTATGGGAGCCAGCAAGCATTTTATTAGAACTGACAGGACATGTCTCTGACTGTGCCTGGGTGGGTTTGAGTTTGAGTGTGTGTGTGTGTCTGTCTGTGTGTATGTTTGTGTGTGTGTTTACACAGCTGGAAGTAGATAGCGGAACCGCTTCACCTGGCGGTGGTTCCTGGAGTGTCTGCTGTGATCCCATTAAAAAGCAGACAGGCTCTGGAACCATCTCTTCAAAACAAGAGGACTTCACTTACCAAAATATCCCTGCATTAGAGCCCAAAAAGCAAGCCAAATCCCTACAAAGCCCTAGTGAATTTACTTAGGGGGGTAAATGGTTCCCTCTCTAAACTTCTGATAGCTGATTGCTCTGGCAGGGTTCAGGTGGATCTGCTGAGTGGCCTCCAGCCCAGTTTCCCCTCCATTCAAGTTTCCACTCAGACCCAGACTTGTCTCTACACCTCTTTCTCATCTCTCTTGCTCCCACACCTACCCTCCCTCCTCACATCCTTCTCCTCAGGCTCAGTCCAAATGCCAAAAACTTTCATGCCAGATTTAGTGCAACTTCCATATCAGTAGGTGCTTAAGCCTCACTCTATCTGTCTGTTCTGTTCTCTCTTCCTCTTTTCTCCGTTTCTCCTTCTCTACTTCCCATCATTACATTATACCATGGCGGCGCCTGATATTCTCTGCTAGATGTAACTTGTCTTTGAGAAGATATCACACTGCACACAGTTAAAGTGGAGACCAAACCAAAAACAACTCATTTTGATTGATCCTATTCTGCAGATTCCCACTCATTACAAGACAGAGAGGTCCAGAAGTACCAGCTGCCTGCACCTCACCTCACCTCACCTGGCCTGCCTGCACACATGCCCGTTTTCTAGGCAGGCAGAAAGGCCTTATGAACTGCTCTAATTCAAAGACATGGGAACTGACAAGCCTCCAGGGCTCACTCACTTTTCTAAACAAGACCCTTTCACTATACACGCTCGCTTAGGCAAGCACGCCTGCCCTGAGTCACACTGTGTATGCATGCTCACAAACAGCCACATATCAAAACACACAAGCCACGAGTAGTAAATTAAACATCAATAATATTCTGGTTAATGTCTCGCTCTGTCTTGCAGAAAACAGGAATAAAGTTTATAGAGCATAACCATAATTAGCTTTGAGGGTGAAGTGGATAGGTGCGGTCAGTGAAGACGTCTGAGACACTGAAGCAAGCTGAAGTCCAGCAGGGCCTGCAATGTGGATCAAAGTGGCAGAAAGTGGGACAGTCTCTGTTTTATTAGCCTGCTGCAGCACGCCCTGCTCGGTTTACAGGCCTGATTGAGCTGCACTAAAACCAGACCACTGACTGCTCACTTATCATTTGTGCACCACACAGACAAGAAAAGCTTATATCCATGCATAAATATATAGTGCTAGCTCTTGAAAGCAAAACATGTGTCATAGCTAACAAAGTGAAGCCACCTTGCATGTATGTAAGTAAATAATAAATAATCACAGGTTTGAATGAACACATTGTGTTAGTGGACAGGAGGAGATTGAAGAAATGATAACTACATCACGACAGAGGTTGAATATAGATGTATAAGCCTATATCTGATTTATTTCATTTACCTGTGTGGTCTTGAGTCTTCAGCAAAGATCAAAACTGCAACCTGGGGAACACAAAAAGAAAATATGTTATGCAGATGTAGACATCGACTACCAATAAAATACAGTAGGTCAACCTCGGGCCATTCACAGAACTCTGCAGTGATTTCAGCAGCTATAAAGTACGATTAACCTCATCCATTACTGATACACATGCACAATGAGCTGAGATTTACTGTGAAGAATACTGTGAATACTGGTCTACACACAAGATGGCGGTATCATTTTATTTCCTTTTAATAAGAGTGATAAAGCTTCAGTCCTCCTGGGCTCATTTTCCTGCCCAGATCAAACTATGTCATATCTCTTATCTCAAAAAGAGTTTCATGTGCATGCGGACAAAAGGTGTTAACCTGTGCAAAGTGCATAGAAAGTACTTTGCAACAAAGATTCATATCTTTTTTTCCAAGTGCAATATTAATGTGTAAATTATAGAGATTCATAAGATGTCTGGCAATAAAAGTATCAGCGGGGTAAATCTCTTTTGCTCCTTAGCCAATCTACTTTACAGTCAGTAGCTGTAGACACGATGTAAACAAACAAGTAAATCAGCAGCATCGACAATTTCAGACAACTCGGAGCAAGTTTTGACTCCTCCAGTGCAAGAGATTTATGGCCCGTTAGCAGTGTTGGGAAGGTTACTTTTAAAATGTATTCCATTACAGAATACAGAATACATGCCCCAAAATGTATTCTGTAACGTATTCCGTTACGTTACTCAATGAGAGTAACGTATTCTGAATACTTTGGATTACTTAATATATTATCATGCTGTTTACAACTACATGAATGTACTATTGCTGTGATTTATTACTGTTACTGAAGGTTCGCGGCTCCGAACCGTAGTAAAGGGACCTCTGACTAATACGGTGGGTTCTGTGTCGGCTGGTAGCCGAAAAATAGCTTTACTTTGTTGTCTGGGTCAACTTTGCTTGCGAGAGACAGAGAGAGGCGTTGAAAGGCTGCTCCAAAGGAACTTATTGTTTTTGGAGGAGAACACAAACACAATGTACAGTCGAGTCTTAATAGCTTACTTACAACTGGGCTCGTCAGGCACTCTTCTTGGCTGCAGTGGTTATTATTATATTTACATGCTTCCAGCTCCCGTTTTTGCTTGATGACAGCTCGTACTTTTCCTTTTTCTCCCTCCCTCGCTCACAGACACATAACGAGTATGGCAGTCCATTTTTCCTGCAGCACGGACTACACTGCCCATGATGCTACATTCTTTAGAGCTATACCTGTAGCATTCTGCCTATTAGCTTAGCACAACAACAACAAAAAGGCCTCTCTCACCCAGGAAACACGCAGAGAGAGCGGCACCCTGTAACCATGGCAACTGTAACGCTGCCACCTGGAACAACAGAACGTAGCTGTCAAACAAAACCCAAACAGTCCTGACCCGCCAAACAGGGAAACAGGGAAGTACCGCCGTGTAATCCATTTATTTCAACAAAGTAACTGTATTCTAAATACCACCTTTTTAAATGGTAACTGTAACGGAATACAGTTACTCATATTTTGTATTTTAAATATGTAACGGCGGTACATGTATTCTGTTATTCCCCAACACTGCCCGTTAGTAAAGTGATGCAGTCAAAAACAATTTTAGCTCTGATTTAGCGATTAATGGCTAACAAATTGTAGTGAACAGAAAAAAAACAATGCAAAATTAAAGTAATATTTGATGCGAGTGCTTTGCATCATCACTAGTTTCTCTAAGTGCACTTGCACAGTATCGTTAGCAAGTAGGTCATTCCAACCATCCTGGAGAACTTGCTACAGTTCTCCTGTGAATTCAGGCTGTCTCAGTTACTGTTTACTCTTTATTTAATCCAAGAATGATCGTGTAACATGGATGTCAGAGATGTCCCTCTGCTCCAGGATTCTTATCTTGCACGATCCTGGGTGTGTGCTAGAGACCTACATGGACTTGAGCTGATTTTTACTATTTGGAAAACAAATGTCAGAAGTGTTATAACCTCACAGTTGTGTTTGACACTACCATGATTCTTAGTTATTAAATTGCCTAAAGAAGGCTGAATATATTTCCACCACTGCAATTTGGTTAATCCACTGCAATAGTAAATCTGTCTACAGGCAGACATCTGTATCCAAACACATTGCTGTTTGGTGCAGGCATGCCATGACAATCAAATTGGCTTTCCAGATCACAACGGTACATGTGTTTACCTGCACTTACATATACCCTAGAGAAAAATGAAGTAAATTAGAGCCACAAAACGTGTGAAACCCTTTTATTCCAGATTTACTATGATTCTGAACTTTAAAGCAAGCTGTTAATGAACTTCTGTGCTTGATTTTTGCTTATTCCACACAAACTTTATACTTTTTACAATTGCACTGGGATATGTGCCACAAACACCTGCACACATTCCACTGATTTACGGCGTCGGGAAATCTGTAGTTAATAGTCAGAGCAGTCAGATGAAGAGAGACCAAAGAACGGGCACATGCTTAACTGTATGTTTTGAGAAACACACTTTCAATACACTGATCACACGTACATTGTACAGATGCAGCAGAACATGGATGCACACACGTGCCGGACAAACCCTTTGCAATCCTGTTTTGACAGGCAACACGACTGAGTGTTGGAGATGGGGATGTGTGTGAAAGACTGGGCTTGCTCGCAGCCCGCTGTGGATGAAGCTTTGGAACGCACACATGGAACACGTAATTGAATGAGAAATGGTCTCTCGTTGGATCGAGACAGTTTTCTGGCACAGTAATAAAAGCATGAGGTCGGTACAGCCTTTTTGCTGCCTTCATTCTGTTTGCAGCACTTTTATTTGGTTAGCCCCCTTAAGTGCTCCGTCTCTTTCCTCCCGGTGCCAAAGCATGCACAATGTCATGAACCTGTGTTGTTCAATACGTTGCAAAAAGTATAAATCAAATCTAATAAAGAATGGAAAAGACTTGTTTCCAGGAGTGAGTGAGACATCGTGATTGGCAGAATGGTTGGCTGTTGCGCTGCTGTTGCTACTCTCCCACTCCAGTGTCACATTACTCCTGCCAAAATGGACAAGTGTTGTGCTCCTGGTTTCAGAGTTTTATCACAGCCAGTCTTCTCTGCTTGGCTTCTTAACCCCCACCCTGACACCAGTGCTGCCATTCTCACTAACATAAACCACAGGTTGCTAAGAGGAATGAGTCAGTGTCACACTGATGAGAATCCCCATGATATGTGCAGCAGTTGGATGCAAACAAAAATAAATGATAATGAGCATACCACACAAGCATGACACGGGCAAATTGATTTACAATCCATCGCCACAGAGAAATAAACCATATGTGTCAACAAGCTTTTAGCTCTACATGCAACTGGCTGCCACCATCGACAGCACATTTCTCATTTCACTGGCACTCTGGGAAGGTTTTAAAGATCTCTGAAAGGAACCAAAATAATGGCCTATATTATGGTAAAAAATAAAGGACACCCTCTGTTAATTCTCATGTTTTTAGGATGTGATTAAAAAATACTGGGGGCAACCAGTGCTACCCCTCAGCCTCCTAGTAGATGCACCTATCATATAAATGTGAAAATCCTATGTAACTTCCTTCTTGAATTCTTCTCAGTCATACAATTTTCATAAAACCTGACCTCTGACCTTTACCTTGAGGTTAAGGTCACTGAAATTCAAACTCTGAGATTTTTAATTGATATACCTATGGTATTAGTTTGAAAATCATAGGCGATATCTTTCTTGACTTATCAAGTTCACAAACTTGGGTATCCACGCCACCTGGCCACCCCCACAGTGGGGTGACCAAAATGTCAAAATCAGCCTTTTATGGCTGAGGGGTAAGAATGATCTAGTCTTAAAATTATGTAAATGAAACCAAAGAGGATCATTGACAAATACATGACATATTACTGAGCACCATTATTTCTTTAACAAAAAGTAGTCCTGTTAAAAACGAAGCACACCTTGGTCTCCTTAGCTCGCAGAATCACCTTTAGATTCTTTTCTTTCAGCAATTCCGTTGCAGATTTGCTGCTGTGATCATTATCCTGTTTTATGACCCAGTTTCAGCCAAGCTTTAGCTGTCAGACAGATGGCCTTACATTGGACTCTAAAATATTTTGGAGTTCATGGTTGACTTGAATATATTCCACTTGTGAATAATCTTTCTCTCTGCATGATGATGGATATCAAATTGTTTGGAAATGACCTTAGACCCTTTCCCAAACAGATGAGGAGAAGACAACTGCTTTTTTATGTTCACTGACGATGTCTTTCCTCCTCGGCATTGAGTTAACAGCTGAATTGCAAAAACTTGTGCTTTTATAGAGGTGGTCAAATGTGCTGATGATCAGTTAATCAAGTACGCTTGATTATCAGACAGTCTGGCATAGACTGCTTTTGCACTGTGGCTTATTTTTTGTGAAACAAATAATAATTTTCCAATACAATCGTCATTTGTGTGGGACTGACGTAACATGAAGGAGAAAAATTCCCTCTAACTTACATGGTACATAAAGTATGATCATGAAATTCCCTAGACAGTTTCAGAGGCGTCATAATCTGAGAAGATTTAAAACACACACCATGTACTAACATTTCGTGTCCGATAAACAGAAACAGCCTCGAAGGGATGAAAATGAGTGGTGAATCATGTGGCCACTGCCAGAAAGTGCATCATCCACATGCTTCTGGCTCCAATTCACACCCCACAGACTCCCATTAAAACTGACGTGGGATTTTCTGACCAGCCAAGTCATCTGTGCTTCAGTTTTGGTGAGAGAAATTCTAGTATTTTATACTAATAACATAGTTCTACATAGTTAGCAAATGTATAGTATATGTTAACCAAAGTTGCCTTTCATGGCTGATAACTGTTGCCTTCCAACTGGTTTGGCCAGCTCTGCCTGGTAGTGGAGCCTTCTCAGGACCATCATGAGCCACAACTCTATGCCAGATTGTCTTCACTGAGTGTGGTAATCAGCTCACAATGTGTTTAACTATTTATGCTAATAAATATGCATAATACTTCTTATTTTCTGTCTTTGAGGTTTCTTCTAAACTGGAATCCTACCTGCCTCCTATGAAAGTCTTCCCCAGGATTCCAAGCTGTTCTACACTTTCTGTGAAGGAATATTCAATTCAATTTTTTTCAATTCAATTTAATTTATATAGCGCCAAATCACAACAAAAGTCGCCTCAAGGCGCTTCATAGATACAGAGAAAAACCCAACAATCATATGACCCCCTATGAGCAAGCACTTTGGCGACAGTGGGAAGGAAAAACTCCCTTTTAACAGGAAGAAACCTCTGGCAGAACCAGGCTCAGGGAGGGGCGGCCATCTGCTGCGACCGGTTGGGGTGAGAGAAGGAAGACAGGATAAAAGACATGCTGTGGAAGAGAGACAGAGGTTAATAACAGATATGATTCAATGCAGAGAGGTCTATTAACACATAGTGAGTGAGAAAGGTGACTGGAAAGGAAAAACTCAATGCATCATGGGAATCCCCCAGCAGCCTACGTCTATTGCAGCATAACTAAGGGAGGATTCAGGGTCACCTGGTCCAGCCCTAACTATATGCTTTAGCAAAAAGGAAAGTTTTAAGCCTAATCTTAAAAGTAGAGATGTGAATATGAGGAAGCTTTTATCTGCTGTAAAACCCTCCACCAGTCCGATCTCTCCGGCGAAGCCTGCTCAGTCAATTCCCCTCCTGCCATGCAACCTCACAATAGCTCTGGTTTCTACTGACCTCTACGCTCCCAACAAAATAGCATCTTGAACTGAGCCCAGAAAAATTCTAGTTATTTTCCCAGCCATTGGTGCTTACTTTGAGACTACTGTGGATAGGTTGAAAGGTACACTGTCAGCTGTTGGATTGTGCTTTAGAGTCCAAAACCTTACTCACCAACTTTGGCTCACGACACTCCTACTTGCTTTTATACCTCCCATCTAAGTATGGTCACCTCTGGCTCCAAAGACACCAACACTGTGGTGGCCAAAACACTAATGCTGAAGCCTCAAAACAGTCCAAGGTGCTTGTTTGTTTTTGACTCACTGAAGTTTTTGCCACTAAATGCTGGCCCGGTTTCCCTTCACTCTGCTCTACTTTTAAAACCCCAGCACAATCAGTATGTTTACATGAACGTAATGCAGTCTGGTCTTCAGTGATAAGAAAAAGTGAATCTGCTCCTTAGTGGAAATAGAGTTGGCACAATGTCAGACTGAAGATGAAAATTGTGGGTGAATATGAGTCAATATCAGCGTAATCACATCACGCAGAAACATTGACTAAGAAGTGCAAAGACAAGTAATATTAATGTTATGTGTACATGGATTGTAATATCGTAACTGAAACACACAGTAACCCTTTCAAAGTTATATCGCTCCCAATGTTTTTATGGAAAACATGGCATCTTTTTACATCTTGTCATTCAGTTCTCTGTCAAAAGTATATAATATGCCAACAAAAGCTGCATTAATGTTATTTCAGTCAACATAGATTCACTATCTTGGGTAATCTTTACCAGAACGATAATGGCAGAAAACGTTTCAAGTGGGGACTGGGGTTGACAAAAAACAAGAATCAAGGTTACATAAGGTTACATTTTCTGTGATGTCATTTTCCATTACAAACACTGAGAACCACAAACACCAAGGCGCATTTCTTCGATTTGGTTGTTGGTGTAGACCAATTTTGCAGTGCTGACATGAGAGCCGAACTCACGAGTGTTGAGAAGGTAATAGTAGTTCTTGGTTTCTCGGCTGCGTGCTTCTTTGTAAATTCTAATTCTGGTATTTTCAGACCCTTTTGCAATCTTTCTACTCAATCACTGCCTTTCTTCTCTCATTTGTCTGTAGTTATTGCCAGGCTTTTTATAGATCAAATGCTGCCTTGGATGGTCAATTGAATGTTTTCACACATCTAGTGGAGCCATGTGCTGTTTATGTGGAAGGAGGTTTCCAGTCTATCTCAAATTCCAACTCTTCTGGCGTTGAATGAGTATACCACATTTCTGCACGTGGTGAAAATCTTTTCAGATGTCTGTGCTCTCTACACGACTACAGAGCAGAAACACAAGAGTTGGTTGATGACTTTTCTAAGCAATGAGAGAATTTCTGTCTCTAAGCTGCAGAATGGAGACAAATGCATTTTCACAAAAATTCATATCAACAAGTTAGCAGATCTCACATCATGTTCATTTTCTTATCAACTGTCTCTGCAGCCGAGAGTCACGTGACACGAGCCTTCTGCTACTAAGACATAGCTGCAAACAAAAGATTATTGATGTGTTTCCCAGCCTTAGACCACACATGTAGAGAATTAATATTTACAGGGAAGGAAATGATGGCGGTGTTTACCAGCTTTTATGGAGAGAAGCAAATAGTTCTCGCTTAGGATCCAAAGGTAATGAGTGGTAGCTGTCTGTACTTCCAGGGCACAACTGTGACAGTTGGTTTTACTCACAGGTTTATATCAAGACAGTAAGATGACAGATAATGGATTTAAACTGAAAATGAAAAGCAGACCGTAGTTCACTGAGAAAGTTTTTTAATTAACTCCACATTTTTTTCTGGCACACCCAGATGCTCTTTGCTTTTAATGCTATCCATCTATTCTCTCATGTACACACAAAAGCACACAAACACTGAGTCGTTACACTCAAAGCCCAGAACAAGTGTCATCCTAGCAACAGTTTTAGGACTTTGTGTTACAAAAGTAACAACAAAAGCAGGAGTAATGCCATCAATGTTAACTCAATAAGCTAAGGTTTTACTGTGTGCGCATAGCCTGAAATATTACCAAGACTTTATAGCTCAGGGCATAAATATTGTCCCTTTTAGATCATTGCCACAAATACCTGTGATGCGTATCAGCCTGAAGGGGAAAAAGGCAAGGTAACAACCACATGCTCTTTAGGTTAGCTCTAAGTCAGAAAAAAAAAATCCAACTGGATAATTCCAGTTCTGCAACTTGCTGCAATAATGACTAAACCAGTATGAATTATTGTTATTCCTGTTTCTAATTAGGTTAGACTCCAGCTTTTTATTGTTATTATTCATCAGATCCTGCAGTTCCACCTGCATTAAAAACACCGTTCCAAGACCTAGTGGTGACCCGCAAATGTTTAACACTGCTTCAAGTTCAAGTATTTCTTTAAAGCATAGAAATATTATTGCAAACACATTGAAAAAAAAGTTTCTGGTAGATAAGAAAACCTTTATAAAAACGACGTGTTTTGTAGAAAGATCACATTTTAGTTGTTTCGCCAAGTAATTCATGTTAAAGAGCTTATTATTCACTCTAAGGCTAAAATAAGGTTTTTTTTACAAATGTTATTTTGCCTTTGACATAGCTCATTAAACAATCTCTCTACAGACTACAATCTTGACAGAAGGTTTATGGGAAAATGAGATCAGCATCTGTCTCTGGATGATGATCATGACCGTGGATTTACGCCATGAAGTTCACATAAGGATACAAGCAACAAGTGAGTTTCAGACATGTTTTTAACTGTATTTTTCCAACAGCATGCTTCTAGATTCAATTATTTGAGCTTCCATCATTCAACTGCAATCCAGATGATAATTCAAAGACGTGAGTCAAAACAAATTGCTAATCTAATCTACAGTTAATAAATAGCAGCTTCACTCCTACAGGGTGCAAGGGTAGTGAAATCCAGTTTGATGTTGTACTGTTTATGTTTACAGTGAACGTGCAGGATACGTCGATGTCTTAAATCAAAACCGTACTGTAATCCAAACCGACATGCCACTTGAAACCACTAGCCTTGACAGCCTGAGGTCAAGTCACACTTATGCAGGAACAAAAACATCACAGCAGTCAGCTTGGAAACACAAACACCATCAACAGCGACACCACAACCCATCCTATCATATATCCCTCCACTAGCAGAACTAGCACGTCCAGGAACCTACACTAAACCACAGGTCCCATAGGATCTGGGGGCAGAATGAATGAAAAACCAGACACGTCCAACACTACTGTTTGCCTACATAAGACTGAAGCACACATATGTAAAAGCAGTACTACTGGATGTGTTTTGACTAAGTTGTAGACATAAAAGTGCATGAGATCATTCTAATATTTAATCATTATTAAAATAATTAATATTTGATCTCACAGAATGAGTCCTTTTGCAGTCCAAACTGCTAGAGCAAAGCAGCATCATATTCATGTTTGTCAACAGCACTTTCTATCATCACTGATCACTACTTAAACCCAAAGGTGCAAGCACCCATCATCTACCTCTAACACTTTCCAGCCTTCCCTTGGCTACTGGACATAATGACTAACCCCCACCAAGTCAGGACTGTTTGTCAGGCACTAAAAAATGAAAAACAAGCACACTAAAAGTGGAGGTTCAATTTTAGATGCAATTGTTCTGCCAAGAAGTTAAATTTATTAGAAGGTTTGTCCACAATAACACATTAAAACCCTATGAGAGGGTGCATGTTTTTATTCTGCCTACAGTAGGAGTTTTCAATGGAAAGTGGAGGAGGGGAATATCTCCGGTAAGAGTCAAAGTACACTGCAAAAGTACTCAAGTGGTTATTTACTGTAGCAAGAGTGTGTGCTGGAATTGGACAGAGTCGTGTTCTGTATCTCCGAGGGAGTTTAAGGCATTCGGTGTAGTGGTCAGGCTGGATCACGAGCCAATCTTAAGAGTGTGCCTCGTGTCTCAAACAATGCTTTTGAGTTACAGCACAGTGTTTGAGGTTAGGACATGTGGTTGAGGATTGGTCCAGAGCACATACTGAACTGAACTGTCTGTGGAGGGAAAAAAAACACATAGTTGCTTTGAAGACAAGCATTGAATGGGCTTTACCTTGTGTCTTCTGGTGATGATGTGCACTTGTGTGTTTTTACCGTGTCTATCATGATTTCCTCTCATGCACAGACCAAAGATGTAGACATGCATGTAAGGGTTAACTTCAGAGCCTCACCAATCAACTCAAGTTAACTAGCATATGCTTCAGAGAATCCTGACCACCGGAAAAGGATATGTAGGTATAAAATATAGATATGATTGCATGAAATAGTATGGAAAATATAAAAATCAACTAGTGATGATCAGTGTTGGTCAAGTTACTTGAAAAAGTAATCAGTAACTAATTACTGATTACTTCCCCCAAAAAGTAATCCCGTTACTTTACTGATTACTTATTTTCAAAAGTAATTAATTACTTAGTTACTTAGTTACTTTTTAAAAACACAATTTACAACTTGAATAGGTGATAAAGCGATAGATCTTTCAGCCCAATTCTACTTTTTCTACATAATCCATCATACAAAATGTAATCAAATGGAAAAGTCCCTTTTTAAAACTTGTTTTATTAGTTTTAATCTTTTAACTTTATGCATCAAGCAAAAATGTAATTATATGCAACATTCTCTGACTGGAAGAAATTTGTTTAATATTTAAACCTATTTTCTGCACATTCCAGCACATAAAATAAAATATTTTTTGTGTTTACACTCACTCTTTCAAATAGATGCAAGTAAAACACAGCAGAAAATAAATAAAGTCAAAGACTCAGCGGTCCTTTTGCTCTATTTTCACCTGTAAAGCAGGTGGGCGGAGGTTTACCTTGGTGCAGGTGTGCCACAGCGGTCAGTGGAAGAATCCGCGAGTTTCTCTGTGAATTTCCCATTACGTCATAGCGCACTCGGTGTTTGCTCGGAAGTTTAGGGATTTTTTTCGCTGTAAAAAGAAGTTTTCTTCCCACGCACAACGGACACTAATTTTTTTGTCACTTTTTATGGAATCAAACTTAAAGTAAGGTCAGTACTTCCACGCTTTAAACGCTGCATGCTCATACTCTCTCCCGCACTCGATATATTATCCATTGTTGCTCTGTACACAGCTGTTTTCACAAACGTCGCACTTGCTTACGTCACTGTCATGAGACATTCTCGCAAAAAATCACGGTTTTAGTAACGCAGTAACGCAGCGTTCCTACGGGAAAGTAACGGTAATCCAATTACCGTTTTTGCAATAGTAATCCCTTACTTTACTCGTTACTTGAAAAAAGTAATCGGATTACAGTAACGCGTTACAAGTAACGCGTCACTGCCCATCTCTGGTGATGATGTAGCATTTGTTTTACTGTATTTTCCTGGATGATTGTCAGCCTTTTAGGCCATTTGGTGAAAGTTACTAGGGATGTGCAGATTCTCAGCCATCCAGATCTCGGTCGTCTTAATCACTTCCGCTGAAGACAAATGGGTTTCTTTAGCAAGTACGATTTTTTTTTCCAAGATTATTTGCTTTAAGTTCTCGTTTAACCTCTCATCTGAGCTGCCTTCAAGTATTTAAGACTTGTGAATGTGCTGTTATCATAGAAGAGTGTCAGATAAGAAAAATTACAGCTTTTAAAATGTACTTAAGCGCGAAATATACAACAAGATTGAGCGTTTCAGTTTACTCTTTGGTGCAAACGCCAAAGAAATGTGTTGCAATGTACGAGAGAGTGCTGGACAATAGAGAGCTGAAAAGGAGAGCAGCGTTGCTGACTAGAGAAATTAACTATTCTAACTATATCTATATACTACATACTATATAACTATATCAGAGCATAGTATCTGCTGACTGGCATCACTGAGGAACACTGGCAAAAGTTACGGCAGGACTGGAAATGTTGTTGAGTTATACTTGTTATACGACTCCAACAGGATTGGTTACAGGCCACCTACTGAAGAACTTGTGCTTTTTCTTAGTGTCTCATAAATCTAAGAGAAACGGAAACATAAAATATCAATTTTCAGCATCAGTGGGCAATTTCAGTGATAGATAGGAACTTATTTAGGCCCCACCTGCTGTTTGGAAAGGGGGATACTGCAATAGGTTAGCAGAATAACATTCTCCAGCTCTGCTAATTGGCATACTTTCACATGGGCTGGAATGCTATGATAACATCCACCTCTATTCCCTGAGGGAGCCTTGATCCTGTAGGCGTTTACTGGCTCAGGGGAACATTAACATGTGGATAAAAGCAAGACAGAAGGACTCCTTTATGAATATACAGAGTGGGGGCTCGTCTCTCACTCTTGGACACACATGTGGTATTTGGGTATATCGGCATGCTGATGTTTCTAGCACTGCTGTTTTGATGCACTGGGGTATAGAAGGGGGCTGTGACTGCAATTTCTGTCATTTAGGGGCCTCTACTGTCAGGTAGCTGTCACGCCCCATGCACAGCAGGAGGGGCTGTGGGGCAGGGGGACAAGAGGGGAAATGGGGTGGATTTTGGGACAAAGTGTAGCCCTGTCTCTGCGGGGATGGTCACATAGGCACAGGATTGATGGGGTGGTGATGAAAGATGAAGATGTCAGGGAACAGACACGCATTGAGAGTGGGACCAATAAGAGAGGCCTACTGAGTAACTTGGGGGCCCATCATCACCTCCACTCTTTGGCCTGTGCTAAGTAGAAGAAAGTGGGGGAGGCAAGAACGGAGAAAAAGGGTAACTGTCCAGTAGGGTCCACACGCACACGCACATCAAACCACTGTAGGTTTATTATTCTAGAGTGTGACCTGAGCCAGCTGCCCCAGAATCTACAGGTCCTACAGTATGCGTGCAAGCAAGATGCTATGAATCAATTACTTCTCTATGCTACCAAAGAAAAAAACAACTTCACAGTCTGCTTACGCGTTTCATGCTGGTGGACTGTGGAAAAGAAACAACAAACCTCGCTTCTTTCCCCGTTTGAAGGCCATGACATTTCGCGCCAGAGCTCCATTGCTTGGCTTCATAGATATTTCTGCTACACAGAAACGTGAGACTGATAATCAGTCCACCAAGGTCACACCGCGTACACAGAAACAGAACTTTTTTTTTCACCTCCAGTACCTCAACTCGGGATATTAACCAATACTTATTAGCAATCCAGTACCACTGTTTTTGGTTTACGCATGCAACTTACTGGAAGTCGGTATATTTTATAAAGTATTTGTCATGAATCTGGTCTAAACGAACTTTTTTCTTGTAGTTTAGACAACTATGATTCTCCAAAATTATTCTCACTTAGGGGAGAGTTGAGGTGTTTTTCATTCCTGGCAGCGTGGTCTGGCTGTATTCACAGACAGACAGTGAGATGGATGAATTGACTATTGTTTAGGGAGCATGTGGCATTTATGTCAAGGGACAGAGTAACCAGAGACAGACCCTCTCCACATCCCCACCAGGAAGCCGAGCCAGAGAAACTCTAGTCACGTTAAAATAAATTCTTTCCTGTCCAAATTGACACCCTTCTGTTGCCACGGTGTGGCTCTGGTTTAGTTTACAGTAATTTGGAGTCTGGGTGGCACAGGAATGTGGTGAGGGACGGAGACTTGTGGGGCATTTAAGATTACTAACATGCTCAAATTATAGGCTGGGATTCAAACGCTTATCGCATTACACATACACAAGGAGGAACCTGCTTCTAGGATTAATTCTTTTAAAACTGGTGAAATCATCAGCAAAACATTATCCTTTTTCCGTGTGTTTTTTTTGCTCTGACATCTTTTAGTTACTGTTGGAATAAAGGAGCATAAAATTACTCATTTTAAGGTAGGGTTAAATGAAGGTGCAAACCTCATGTGAAACATACTGGGCTGTGTCCAAAATGCTTCCTTCTGAAGCTCCCCTTTAAGCTCAGCCAAACCAAATCTCAGCCAATGCATCTGCTCTTAATAAAAAACAATAATCAACCCCACCAAACCAAAAACATCAAGCAGTGCATGTATAGTTTGCAGCAGGTATAGGCTTCTATAGACTGGCCCACCGCAGGAGAGACATTTCACATGCTTGTGAGCAGTTATAGCGGTGGAGTCTGTTCAGGTCAATTTCAAGCCAAGCTAGGTCTACGTGTTATGTAGTGTTCGTTTTCTACAGGCAAGATCTAATAAAAGTTTCCCATGTACACAGGGAAGACAGACACATGGTGTTCATAAGGGACATACTGCTCTCCCTGCTAAAATGTAATGAAATCCTCTCAGCGGTGAAAAATTAAAAACACACCAAAGGATAAATGCACACATACACATATAGAGAACATCTCTCCCACACTCACCGTCTCCGTTTCCTTGTCTGTTCCACTTTTCACCTTTCATCTTGTCCTAATCTAAATTGTCAGCACTCTTTTGGAATTCCATCCATAATCTGAAAACCTGTATTCAAATCAAAGAAGTCTAGAATATAGTTTTTACTTAGCACACTGTCCATCTCTCCTTCTGTGGTTAAGACAAAACAAGCAGGGACAATCAGCAACCCTACAAATCTTATAAATCACTTATACACCAGTGTGAACCCTTTACATAGTGGGGAGAAAGGGTGAAAGGGTGTAGGTCAGAGAATAAGTCTTAAAACCAAGTTATATGTAAAAAACAAACAAAAAACAAAACAAACAAAAATGAGAAAACACATAGGTACATATTAATATGAAGGAGTAACAGGCTAACCAAGGTTTATATATAGCAGAAGAACAAACAGAGGGCAGCCAGGCTTCAGGCTGCCACTAAGAACAAACTGTTTCCAATTGCTGAAGTAGACTCTCAATGGAAAGCCCCCCCCCCAATCAAAAAAGTCTACATCTCAAAAACCATCCTCCTTCTCCGTGGGGTGCTGATGATGTCTGCAACATGGGCCACTGGGGTTCCTATTCATTTTGATGGGAGACCATGCCAAATGTCAGTGTTTATAAAGGAGGCCTATTATCATTATTACCATTGCGCACTTCCATATGTAGCTGCCCCGGCCATGACCGCATACAATCTGATTATTACAATAAATCTCTCCAGAAAAAAGGACACAGAGCAATTCGTTTCTTTATGGCCACAAATCCTCTTTCCAAGGCTGATCAACACATAGAAACTAAAGATCAAATGTGCAGCAAGCACAAGGACGGGACAGTTAATCTCTCTATTTGAAAGACAGAAACACATCTCGAGTCCATAAAATAGTAAAGGACTGAAGTGTAGAGTTCACAGACTGCAAGTGGAACAATCTGCACTAACAGTGTGTGACAACAAGGCCAGGTTAGGCCCACAACAGTCATAATGTTGATGCTGGAGCATGAAGTAACCCTGGATGACTTTTAATATATACGTGCAGAAATAAAAATACAGAGTGCTTACTGGCTGCTGGGAGATGAGTGAGGAGTACTGGAGTTAAAACACTGTTGTTTTTGTGACGACAGTCTTGAAGAAAAAGAGAGCTAAGATCCAAACACATGTGGAAACTTGCTGTTTTACTTCATTCTTCTGCAGCGTCCTTTTTTACATAAGCGGGCAGCTTAATGCATGCTGCATACAGTTCCAGGTGGAGACACCCAACACAGAAATTCCAAGATAGCGGCATTAAATCACCTGTCAAAATGTACGTATGCACAGGGTATTCAGAGTTCATGTGAGAGAATCCTTCTCTTTTATGATAGCCCAGAGTTTAAAAAAATCCAAATAACAAATTCCTTCCTTACTTAAGCCTTATAATTTTTTTATAAACTCAATTTGTGTCTATTTCTCCTGTTTTAAGTACTGAAAACGACTTTTTTTGGACTTGGGTAGACTAGAAAATGCACCTGCTACCGTATGGGGGGTAGCAAAGGTATTTTAATGGAACACAAAAGAACGCTAGACGCAGCCTTGGAAAAGATTTATGAAGTCTCTGCTCTCCACCACAGAAGTAAAGGACCAACACCAACATGTCACAAGTCCAAGAGTGTGTGCAATCAGTTTTGAACACATCTGCATTTTTGCACACGGTTCGAGTTAATGACAATGTGTGTATCATTTGTATCTTGAGGCATTGCTCGAGTCTTTTGTGATAGTGGGTGGGAGCCAAGGCCTGGCTCTACTGCTCCATGTTGGATATGGCTCTGTTTACCTAGTGCTGATGGAGTCCAGATGGGCTTCCTATTACTCGCCGCTCCTTCACAGTTTTGCTCATTCTGGACCAGCAATTCCACCAGGACAGCTGGACAGCTGGTTCTTAATTGGGAGGCAAGAGATGGCTGATGTTTCATCGTGGCAAAGCTGGAAATTGATTTAACTGCTATGTCCTTCAAGGGATGGAAAGGTGGTGAGAACAGGAAGTGACAGACACCAACTGACTTCACTCTTAGGAATGAAATTACTTTAGTAGTAAGAATACAACGGACTCCCTTCTGATACACGGCATTTGTAAAATAATTCTACACCGCATCTTGTCATAGATCCTATAGTGCCATTTTCTTTTAAGAGAATTTCTTGTGGGCAGGTTTCACACTGATTATGGTAAGTCTCGAAAGGAAACTAGGCCTTCCCCTCTGCTACGGAGAAGACGGGGGGCTTCGGGGAAAAATGAGCCCTGGGCATAATGCGTAGATGGTCTCCATCCCCCCCGCTTTTCTCTATGGAAAAGCACTCCTAAGCCCTCAGGGTAATAGCTTCCATGTGCTGAGCCCCTATACTCCAAACAAAACTGTAATAACAACACGGAAAAAGATCATCTACGTTACTGCACTGCTTGTCATAGTCTTCAAAGAATGACACTTCAGCTTGACTGAAAGATGTACCTCTGATGACAGCTGAGTAAGGCCTGGTTAGATATGTCAGCGAAAGCCCGTCATCACTCTCGTGTGCAGACACCTAACTACATACACATAAGCACATGTCTCACACACTTATGAGTAATACACTCCAAAGAGGATGTATAGTATATATGAAGCTATGAAAACATTTTACCAGCATGTATAATAAAGTATATCCAATAGACATACACTGCATTTGATCCGGAGGATTGGAGACAGGTTACAGAAACAGTTTCAGTGACCATTTCAAACAAAAGGTGGAGACACTTCAAACCTTTCTAAGAGTGTTGTTTATGGCATTAACAGGCTACTGTTCTGTCCAACTATAATGTGTCTTTTTGCAGATTTGCAGAATCAAATAACTTCAGTAAAAATAAAACACTATGCAAACGTCTCGAGACGCTCATTTCTTTATATTTTTCTTCCTAGGAGCCAGACTTTCTTGTAATTTTTTAAACTGCTCTTGTTGACTAGGTCTCCAACTTTTCTAAAGATTTTTCAACTTTTTTCTTTGGGCGTATTTTTCCACCCGTTTCTGATCCAGTTCTTGTATCTGACCATTTTCAGGAGAATATTTTTTTCACTTGCATTTAACAAACAGAATCAATAATAAATTGTATCTTTATGTCTGCCATATAGACACAAAATTTGATCCCAGTTATTGAGATCAATACACAAAAAGCCAAAGAGACATTGCTTTACTTGCATAAAAAGGTATTTCTAAATCAACAAGATGATTCCCAGAGTCATTAGCTGGAAACGTATCTTGGCATGATGTGCAGTGAACAGAAGAAGTGTCAGGCCAAAGAACTTTTTACAGCAGATAAACAGTATGGGAAAGTTGTGTCCTTAAGAATTAGAGGGGGGAAAAGTCTAGCAAACACCTGACACAGGACCTGAGAGACGCATTTGGCCCTTGATCCTTTAAATTCAGTTGAAGCCTCAGCAGAAATGGTCTCAGTGGAAGAACGGCTGTCAAGGAGCCACTTTTAAGACAAAGGGAAATGGAGAGAAAAGGCTGATATACACCAGATTACTCAAGAACTGGACATATGTTTATTTGTTTATTTGTTTGTTTGTTTGTTTGTTTGTTTATAAGGAACCCCATTAGCTTCCACAACAGTGGTTGCTAGTCTTCCTGGGGCCCAAACCATCAAATACCATCGAATAAAATGTGACACAATGAAGTGGATGCAAAATATCCACATAATTTGGCTCTTACATCCACAATAAGGTTTTACTGAAAATATAAGCATGTAAATATAAAAAAATATATAAAAAACACTCAAACAAAATACACAATTTCCATTACAAGTGACATTACCCTCTTACAATATTTACAAATAAATTAAAAACTGCCTAAATAGGTTTTTAGGTGATTTTTAAAATTATGAATAGAAGCCAATTCTCTAATTGCATAAGGCAACTTATTCCACTGAAAAGATGCTCTAAATATAACAGAGGTTTTTTTTACTTTTAACTCGAGGAGTTACTAAATTGTGGTTAGTTGAGAATCGTGTAGCATGATTATATATTTCACCTGGATACTGCAACTGAGCATAAACAAAGTGTGGTGTGTTTACCAGTATTGCTTTCTTTAAAAATACAAGTAAGCCATAGTATAATTTAGCTTGTACAGAAAGCCAAGAAAGTTTATCGTGCATTTCATCAATATTTGTATAATATATTGATGATTAGTGTTAAGGTATGATTGATGATTAGTGTTAAGGTAATATGAACACCTTAACACTAATCTGGCCGCCCTATTTTGGACTAACTGAAGTCTGTTCAGATCTGTCTTATTAGCTGCTGACCAAATGATTGAGCAGTAGTCTAGATGAGATAATACTAGTGCATTAATGACATCTTTCATAATTGAAGAAGTAATATAAAAGGAGCATTTCCTAGCTATAGCTATGCCCTGTCCCATTTTCTTAATAACAGAGTTGATGTGCTGAGACCATGAAAGGTGGTGGTTTATGGTAACACCAAGTAATTTAATCTGGGTGACCTGTTCTAATACCGATCCAGCTATGGAAAGATTTAGTTGTGGGCTGTTGACTAAGCGTCCTTTACTTCCTATTAACATGGATTTGGATTTAGACACGTTTAAAATCATGTTGTTTTTACTTATCCAGTCAAACACGTTCAGCAAATCTAGTTGTAATACGCTTGTCAATTCAGAGTAGCTACTGGCTGAATAAAACATGGTGGAATCATCAGCATACATTACAAGAGGAGATTTATCCAGGACGTACGGCAAATCATTCGTGAAGACTGAATAGAGAAGTGGACCGAGGCAGCTGCCTCGGGGTAGAGCACAGTTCATTTAATATTCTTTCTTCTTGCGCCTATTCAATTTAGTTACCTGATTTCTTAACTCGCGATATCTTGCCCACTCTTGTGGACTGACAGACTTGTGTGCTTTTGCTTTTGCTATATCCCTTTCTGACATTGTAGCCTTAAGTTCATTATCTAGCCAAGGTGCGTAGTTGTTTTTAACAGCATGTTTGTCAGCCAGGTAGCAAAAGTTTTCAATAAACATAGATAATGCCATATCAGGGTCACGCTCGAGGCAGATGTCAATCCAGTGAATTTCTTTTACGTCATTAATATACTTATCTGCATTGAAATTTTTGTATGATCTATGAAAAAAAATCTTTTGTGCAGTTTTCAGTGGTTTCATTTTCTTGGTCAAACCTACAAGATTATGGTCACTATAACCAACTGGAATAGAAACAATATTAGAGCAATGCTCAGGAACATTTGTATATATGTGATCAATACATGATGATGACCTATGACCTCCTGCGTTGACCGTGACCCGGGTGGGAATGGTGATCATCTGAGACAGGCAACAAGCCGACGCTGATGAACTTATCTTTTTCCTTAAAGGACAAGAAGGAGCTGACCAATTGATATTAAAGTCTCCTAATAAGAACACGTCTTTGTTTTCCTCAGTTACTCTTTCCAGCCTTTCACAGATTCGTTCTACATACAACATATTACTACTTGGGGATCTATAGCAGCAACCTACTAATACAGGCCTGCCATAGAGCGGGTGTAACTGAACCCACACAATTTCCAGATCGTCAAGCGTTAAGTCCATACGTAGTTTGCTTGCCATATTATCATTAATGTATAGGGCTACGCCCCCTCCAAATCTGCTTCTGTCCTTCCTATACAATTTATAACCTTTTATTTCAAATTCATTATTCTCAAAGGCATCGTCTAAATGAGTCTTGGAAATAGCCAGCAGACTTATCGTATTTGTTGACAACAGTGACTGAATTTCCTGAATCTTATATTTAACCCTTTAAGACCTACCATAGAACCAAGGCCGCCAGAGCTTACTTTATATTTTTACATGCTGTAGTGCCATTTTTGGGAGCATTTCAAGTTGCTATCCATCAATACAACTGTTATAGCCCAAATTTTAATAATATGTATGCATTAAGTCCATAGTAACTACATAAATTGCAAAAAAGTGCAATAAACTACAAAATAAATTGAAAATCTTTTTTTTTTTTTTTACATATATTTCTACTTGGAGAAATTTAAGAGGTTTATCCCTCAAAACTTTAAATACAAAAAAGTTGCAAAAAATAGTTTACAACAACAGGAAATTTATTTTAAGTGTCTTCATAGTTTTATTTTTGAGATACACCAATTTTTATATACTGCAGGAAAAATGAAAAACAATCCTATGATGCAAATTTGCAAAGAAAACAGCATATGCATCAAAATAAACTATTTTAAGCAGTGCAATTTGAGTTCTAAGCATCCCAGCAACTATTCAGAAAAGCATAAAGTCAAACATGACTTATAAAAACACCAGCATTGGCTTTTAAGGCCTACAAGTAAAAAACGACATTTTCCGCGAAAATGACGTCACTTCCGGTTTCGGGCAGGTAATGGCGGACATACGATTGTTTGTGCTGATGTCTGTTTCAATGTAGGAAGTGTTACAAACAGCTGATCGGATCGGCAAAGCCCGTTTCTGGAATATTATGTTTTTGTTCCTGCAAGCGCTTTATATGCAATTTTTGCAAACCTATATGTGGAAGGAAACTGTGACCTAGGACAAGCTGATGGCATAAGATGTAAGTACAACTCCTCCGGTTTCATATGCAAAAAAAAAAAAATTATTGCGCTAGCTTACGCAGTTCCGGTTCTACAGGGATTTAAAAATAGTTACGCAAAACAGAGCTTGTCCGCTCCGACCGGCTCTAAAGGGTTAAGGTTACAAATATTGACATGAGCTACTGAAAAATCTTTACCGGAGAATCCGGGAATAAGTATAGGGTCAGACATTCGCAGACCAATCGATCTCAACAGCTACAGATGACAACATTGCTGAAGTCTAAATATTAATTCCGGAGTTCTGTGACCTCGGTTTAACAATTAATTTGTCATATTTCAGGAGGGCAATATCACCTCTGTCTCTGGCCGCTCTCAGCTGTGGTAACAGTTCTTTCCTCCTCTTCCTGATGGACTCCTCATTGGAAAAATCCTCATTGATGTAAAGATTGGTACCTTTCATTTTTTTGGCAGATGAGAAAATTAATTGTTTATCTTTAAATCTTTGTAGCCTGACAACAATCTGCCTGGCTCGTCCATTTTCCTTGTATGGACCGACTCTGTTGAACGCTGTCACTATCCAGGCCCAGCTTGTTCTTCAGCATGTGTCGGACTTTCTTCTCTGATCCTTCCCACGTTTCTGCTTTTTCATCTATTAATCCATCCACCACAATGTTGTTCCTTCTCGACTGATTTCCTAAATAATCCATCTTGGTTGTTAATTCTCTGTGTTCCTCACGTATGCTGCTGATCGCCGATTCAAACTCTTTTAGTTTGCTTTTAATGCACCTCTCTTCAGTTTGCAGCTCGGTGAGAACCCCATCTGTGAATTGCAGGCTGGATTTAACATCCTGTACATCCCTTAGAATGCTGTCCAACCTTTTGTTAGTTCCATCCATGATTAATTGGACAAATGTCTTACTGTTGGTGAATCAGATCTTTGTAAAACTCCCGTTGCTGTTCCAGCATAGCGTTCAGCGTGCTAACACTGACATAGCTGTCATCCTTTGCCAGTAGCGCCTTAACGGCCTTCGGGGGCATATCGACCAGATCGTTTTGCCCCCCCACCCGTGAAGATCGCTTCGTGTACAATGGAGTTCACAAAAACGTACATGTGAATCAAATTACACGTGATACGGTGCGACGTTCTTTCCACGCTCGCTGCAGTGAACTCGACGTGTCATGCAAACTATGTCTTATGGAGTGAAATGATTTTCAGTTCAAGTTGTCGTTAAGATGTTAGGAGATCAGAGGAGCAGCACAACACTGCAAGTCTACAGCCATCTGTAAAACATGGCAGAGGCTCTGTCATGGTTTGGGGCACGTTTCAGCCAATGGTGTTAGGGGAGGGGGTCTTATCAAAATGGATTATTTATGAACACAGAAAAAGATATCAATCCACTATCAGGAAAGCATCTGACTGACAACGGCTTCATTTTTGGTGCAACAATGATCCCAAGCCCACAACCAATGCCGTTTAAGCCTGCCTGGAAAGAAAAACACACAAGTGGAGCACTATCAGTCATGGATTGGCCTCCCCAAAGCTCGGACGTCAGCATTATGAAGACTACTTAAAGGAATTACAAGAAAACTGCCCAAGAGAGTTCAGGCTGCATTCAAGAATAAAGGTAGTCATACTAAATGTGGAATATCAAGCGTGTTAGAACTGTTTGAGCTCTGGGGTTTTGGGGGAGTTTCGTTTTGCCTTATACACTGTATTTCCATTGCACATGTTTCAATAAATCATTACACTTATTCCCTATTTACCTAGCAAAATATAAAGAAATGAGGCCAATTCAAGATTTTGCACAGTTCTGCAAAATAACTAATTAATTCATCTCTTTTTTCTATTGTATCCAATTTACCTCTTACCACATTACTAATGTCATCCCTATTTGAATTTTGGACTGATTTTCTTCCCTCTGTGTCAAAACACTACTTCTTAATAAAAGCTGGAATGGATGCAGCAGCTCTCTAACAGATACGTGTTTAATTTGTGACAGATGGAATTGAAAAGCATCCAAAATAAATGAAAACCCACCATTACTTTGATACTACAGGTCCTTATTTTCCACTCAACCAATGATTTTGCCACAGGCTGTTAGTGTAGTAGATGTCAGCTTAACCAACTATGGATACCAGAGATAAAACAGACTTTCATGAACATATGGATACGGTAATTGTATCCATGGGGTAGCAGCTGTGCAAATATAGAGAGAAAAAGATTCACCAATGAGAAATTAGATGAAATTGAACTAGCTCGGGCTTGCGACTTTGGATCACTGGTCACAATCACTTCAAGAGGGCAAGAAAACAACTATAAATATGTACTTGTATGTGTGGTTTAACAAAAATCACTGCTTTCTCAGTGAATGGGCCCTAAGAACTCCTCTCTGTTCAGTATGATTTATTCACACTTGAAATAGCCAAGAAGCCTGAATTTCACAAGACCACAATGACAAAGCCTATGCTGACAGTAATCCAGATCACATTGGCTCAGTCACATATATATAAAAGTTTCTCAGTGGAGTTCTTGAGTTGTGTTCACTGCTTCCTCTTACAGGTGGACATTACATATTACCCCACTAATGTACACATATGTTAAACCTCCTCATCCATGTAAAAAAAAAAAAAAAAAAGGGGGGGGGGGGGGGGGCAATGACATTGTGACACTCTGTGATCAATAGAGAGTAAGTCAAAATTATTGATGGTCTGTGTATCTGATTCAATTATAATAAAAAGACATTCTGTGGCTGTTGTCATTTATTTTCCTGAACAGATGATGTCAGAGTGTAAGACTAGATTTCACTGTCCAGCCAAACCCACATCTGTGACAGAATAAGGGACCCACTTCCATTTTAGACGTTTCCCTCATCACTCCCCTCCTCTGTTTTCCCCAAAACACACTTTCCTTACCAACCCTGTCGCTCTGCAGTCAAACTGACAGTCTGAGCACAAGTCGTGCCCCAGACTAAAGGAAAGGACAAAACGGATAAATCAAAGTGAAATGGCATTTCAGTTTAATTGCATACACGGACATTTATATGCATCAGCATTTACGCCAGCTGGACAATGAAGGCAAGCGATGCTGAGTTAAATGACATTTTCCATTGCTTCATTACTTAACACCCGTGCGCGGAGATATTTACCCCCGAACTCACTCAACGGGACTGCAGCAGAGACAGGAGAGGCTGCCCAAGTCTTTAGACTCCACTCCTTTAAACTCCACTCCTAATTCTAAACGGTTACACACGAAAACACGTGAATGTCCTCCATCTGTTTTGGTCCCCATCCCCTTCTTTCCACTCTCCTAACTCTGCTCAATGTAAAAAAGCCCTTTTGGCATGAAAGTGCTCCACATATTTGCTCCAGTGAAGTCGATTATTATTCCAAATTCTGACAGATGACAAACATACTGCACTCACTCACCCAACCAGCCTCAGCATTATGGCATGAATATTTTCACACTGGTAGATATTGATCCCTTGTGGCTAACTCTAGCTCTTACGTAACTCACTGTCATATCGGTCCAGGAATATTTGAAAAAGGCAGCCGGCCACTGGACTACTGTAGCTAAGGACTCACTCACTTTTGTCCAGGTGCACTCAATCCCCCTTGTGTCTTCAAGGACAACTAAATCACCAACCTTCTTCTAGATAACAATGGAATGACTGGATCTTCCTGAGCCACCAGCCTGACTCCAAATTCCATCTGTAGGAGAATAGAGAAGTGATTGTTCCTTTACCACTCCAAAACAAACACAGTAGGTAACTTGCATTCTCTGCAAGATTTTGTCTGCAGATGGTCAGTGATCACCAATGGTCACTCTATTTAATTATTCTCAACAAAGCCAGCAGGTTTACTTTTTCCCTACTCTTATTTTTTCTTTCGTCTGCCCTGTCAGTCTCTTTCTGTCTTCTTTTAAACTCCACTCCCTCATATCTCTGCTTGCCTTTGGCTCTCAAATAACATCAGAGTTTTACACACCCGGTCAAGGTCAACCAACACCCACCATTCACTGGTAACCTTCGCAGCTGTTGCTGCAAATGTGCTGACTGTTTAACCTCAGCTATCGCTGAAAAACAAATACATATACACATTGTTTATATATATATACGCTTATGCATAGAAATCGACGTGTCAAATAATTTGTGTTTATCTGGGACAGACGCAGAAACAAAAGATAGTGATGGACAAATGAGGGCGTCACAGCCTCAATCTCTAAAGATATACATCCCACGACTCCGGGTTTTTAACAGGTCGTAGGAGGTCCAAGGAAGAACACGAAAAATGATTGTTTTTCTACCCAACTGAGATCTCGTTATAAAAGCAGCTTATAATGGGGACCATGAATGGAAAACCTGACTGAATTAGAAATGGCACACGTCCAGGGCTTCTGATGTGTGAATCAGTGGAGCTTGAATCTGAAAATGGAGTTCAGCAAGTTCAAACACAGATGAAGATGGATTGGGCCTATTACAAACATACCAGCATGTCTTTTCTGTGATAATGCAAACTCAGACAAGTACGATGCACTGGTATGTATCTTTCAACAGCTACAACATTTTCCTTGAGAATATGAAATCACCAAATCTAGGGGTCTGGTGCCAAAAAGTCCACAGTCTGTATTTAAAAGTGAGCACCTGATTCATTTGAAACCTAAACCCTAATGATGTCATGAGGAACAGGTCAAAGAAGATCACCTCTTTTTTGAGTGACACTGGTTGGCAGGAGAGAAATTAATAGGATATATGAATGTTTGATTGCACTGATCAGAGCTGAACCTGAATATTCAATTATTTTGATATTGTTCTTTTCAAATGCTTAAATCCTTTCCTGCTTAGAGTAGTAATCTGATTCCCATGTCCAATCTCCCCTACCTATGTGTGTATTTCTCTGGTGTCCACAGCAATCTTCTCTTCTCATCATTCAGAAAAATTAATGTTCTGAAAAAAAAGGAAAGGTGGAGTGTGGGAAAGAATGAAAAATTTAAATGCCCTTTGCTAAATGCTGCGAAAAACCCAAGAGACACAAGTAAGGGATCAGGATCTGGATAACTTCCCTTCCAGATGAACACATGGGCCACATTTATAACTAGTCTGCCGCATACTAACAAATACGGTTACAAAATTGGCAGTCTGGTGGTTTAAGTGAATAGTGTGGCCTGAGATGGAGTCAAAATCCCAGCCTTAAGTATTTTTATAGGCCATTCCTCTTTCACTTCACCTCATTGTTATTAACAGCAACACTGTCACTAAATTTAGCAACAGCTGACACCCCCTTAATGGCATTCCAGGGGGAAAAAAAGGGCTCCTGACTACAAATATGGTGACTTTTCAGTATATTTTGTCACCAATCAGAACTACCAAATACCTTTAACTAAATGGTGCTTGACACAATGCTGCCTCGAGCAAAGCAGATGATATGTGACATTAAATATAACACGTGAAGGTGTGTGAACCACAGTTTGTTTTGCTAATTTCTTGGAAAATGCACCACCGTGCTAATGTGAAAACAGCGAGTCAGACAAGATAATCCAAGGTTTTCTAACATCTGTTCTCAGCTTTTGCAACAGTTTATAAATGGGGCCCATTAAATCTTTTCTGCTTTTGTGTGCATGCATGTGTGTGCACATGTTTCCATTGAGTGGGATATTAAACACAAACTGATTAGAAAATGCATCCTGGCAGCATACAAGCATAAATCTTATTGCAAAATTACATAAATATCTCCCGCTATTAAAGCTCATTCATCAGCTTAGGATGTTTACTTCACATTATTTATCAATATCACCAAATCACTCCACAGTTTGTGCTCATATAATGCGGTAACCAGTCGAAGCAGAACACAATTTATGGGTTTAAATGAACAAAAAAGATGTTAAAGTTCTTGATGATGGCTGATGCATGCACAGACAAAAGTAATTAGATCAAGAAAAAAAAAAAGTCTCAAGTACATCAAGTACTCTTGATGTATGACATTGTGAAATTCCAGCATAATCCTAACTGCACTTTCTTCTGTTGATTGTGGCGCTGCAAGCTTGACCTTTTTTCACTGGAATTTAATTTTCCAATGTTATTCTGGCACATTTGTCACTCTCTTTTCTTTTTCCAAATATATGAATCACAGCCTGTCTGTCCATAACATAACAGCTTAGAAGTGAAGCTACTGAGGAAATAACAAACAACAACATGGCGGTGATGAGGTAATAACGAGGTCCTCACAGTTAACTGCTGGATACTCATGAGTTTTAAGTCTTTTCTTTCACACTGTGTTAAGATGAAGTGCAGTTTGGAATGAAAATGGGTACATTTTGTGTGTGAATCGTGCTTTTCTGTCAGAGCTGAGGCGGGAATGAAAGCAGAACACAACAAGAGCCGGCTAAAATACCCTCAGATAAGATTTTGTGTGTCCCCGGTCACTTGGTTAAAATTGATCCAAGCAAGTCTGTGGCACGGAAGAAAACACCATGTGTGCCGAATGTCTACCCCCTTGTGGACGCAAGACATATTACTCAGTCTTTTTTTTTTTTACTCGAGTTTCATGCAGGACAATCTAACATAAGAAAAAATATATTAAAACCCCACACAAATAAAAACTGGCAGACTGGGTGCAGTTGGATTAGCACCGCTGCTATTGTGGAGGTATGTGAATCCTCACATGCTCACTGTCCTTGTGAATACAACTGTCAGGTTAATCTCCATTAACTGGAGACAAACATGTGGTTTCACTATTTATGCCAAGCAACGTCGAAAACCTGCAGAGGCTGCCAACTCTGAGCCCTACAGGCTTTTAATGAAAGCAAAGCAGTGTGCAATTAACCTGCAAGCTGATGAAAAATCACACTATTGTCTCATCTGTTCCAGCTTTACACTAATAAACCAAAATATAGCAATGGCCCACATCCTCTTTACACACACTGCATTGCTCATTCAGCTCTCACTTCCTCTTCCCATCTGTCTAGTGAGAGTGAGGTTGGCACTCAAAGCACCCGGGAAAAGGATACAGGAAAGGAGATTTTTCTGAAACTGATCCTGAACTCTGATAGGCCTTTCCGCACAGACGGTGAATGACTCGGTTTCTTGGAGGCACGACTGCAGAGAGACATAGGCAGTTTACATCCCAGCAGTTGCAGAAGTGTTTTGGGTGCCTTCTGGCAGCATGGCTAATCTCTGGCACTGATCTCAGCACTATTGCTCAGACAGTCATTCGATATGGCACAGTCTTGGCTTTGTGCTGTCGATTAATCAAAGAATTTTCTTGGCATATAACAACAGCTGGGACAAAGAGCAGTTTGAGTATTCAACAGAAGTAGCTGTGCATAAAGATAATTCAAAATAGACACCACATTGCAAACAGCCATCTTGTGCTTCAGCATCTTGCTTTAATCAGACACAGACAGATTCCAGTCACTGGCAATTAAAACCCTCTCTCAAGACGGATACAAATAGTGGCATTCATCACAAACTGGGCGAACTCTTTTTGTATTTCACTTCCTAAGTCTGTCTAAAGCAATTTTTTGTCAATAATTATCCCTGTATGCAACAAGCCAATGTACAACAGTCAAAAAATGCACAAGCACACAGAAAATATGATCTTGCGTGGGATAAAAGATCATTTTAACGATAATTAATATCAACTTGAGCCACATAAAAACGAGACTCCAAGTACGACACAACTGTATTCACAAACTACAGGTTTGTTCAGAACCTTTGAGGGAAATTAACACTGATAGTGAAATCAGCATTTGTGTGAGTAATTCAGGCTGTGTAATAATATAGATACATGTCATCCAGCGCCAGTGTTGTGAAGGGGTTTTAATACACTCGAGGGAAACTGGCCCCGATCTGAGGTTACAGCGACTCCAAATCCACTGATAACAACAAGAATAATTACCATCACCATCCACAGTTTACAGCACAGAGTGAGTGGCAAGGCATTTGCCATCTGCCTTGAAACCAACGTGACTCCCCAGCTGTATTATGGATATTATTGTTGGCTGTGGGAAAGGTACTTCTTCTCAGCAGGGATAAATGGCATCCACATGACATTTATGAGGAGTATTTGTGTTGATCATTTCATAACAGCTCGTGCAGGTGGAGCCCTCCTATTCTCCTCAAAGGCTTTATGTCACCCACCAAATGATGAAGCCACTGCTTCAGATCATGCACAGCATTCTCCCATCAAATACACACAAAGAAAGGCACTAGCTGTCAATCATTTTAACTGACCCAGTCTCTCATATCCCACAAAAAGAATCATCAGTGATTGCCAGGCAGCAGGTCTATAAAGCCTAGTGTTTAAACCGTCTAGACAGACTGGGGGACTGGCAGCCCTGGGCATCTGAGCAGTACGCTGCACCCTTGTTTAACCACAACGATTGCTCCACTGTCATTTAACACCATAAATCAACTTCTTGCATATAAACAGCCTTTAAGTGTTTTATACTTTTAGAAGCTCAGTGAAGGAATTTCCTTTTGATTAAACACATTAGCAGACTTGATTATGACGCTAAACACGGCGGTATAATAAATCACAGTAAAGCTACCATATAGATTCTGAGGTTCCAAAACAATGTGCACCGCACGTGTCTGGGTTGATTTTGCAGCTCGGTGGGAAAAAGTGAGACAAAGCACAATTGTCTTTGAGACTGAACTGAAACACTGTGTGAAATGCATGCACAGTAAGCAACACCGCACTGAGGTGTGCAAGTCTAAAATTTCACACAGTTATCTGGGCAAATAAGAATAGCTGGGACTCTGGGCAAAGTTTTCTTCTTGCCAAAAAACAAATATTATTTCCCCTCTTTAACTGGCCAAAGACTGACAGAGACATACTGTACTAGGCCTCAGTGTTTCCAGCTGAAACCTCACATAGCCCTCAATTTAACATGGCTTGCAGTGATGGCTGGAAAAAATTAAACCGCTGCGCACATTATCATATTAATTACCACAGCGTATTTTCGCTCACCGGGAGGTGAAAGAATGACAGAATTTTTAAAAAATCGCAAAAATGAAAGTTCTGTCTAACCAGAGGAATTTGTTTACACGGAAGTCAAGGGGCAAAAAAAGAAAAGTAGAGAAACATTCATAAACAGTAAGAGAAGACTTGCAAGAGGCTTTTTTTTTTTAAAAAAAAGGAGCTAATTGCAACATCAGGCTGACACATCTCACGCTGAGGCAATTAGCACACTGAGCTACGTTGGTGCTTTTCAAGATCCCCAGACTTCCTCGAACTAAATACAAGTCTGTGACTGTATATTTAGGAATCTGCAAATGTAGATAAAAAAAAACACTGAGAGTAGGAATAACTTATGCACAGCTTTGACAAGACCACCAAACAGTCGGGCTGCTGGTGCTGCGATGTGAACTGATAGTGTCTAGCCCTTGTACGAGCCCCGCAATATCATTGGAAGGAAGTGGACCTGTTATTGTTATGACCTCAAAGGCTTTGGGTGGTCCACACACGCACAAAGAGACAACCAGAGAAAGACAACAGACAGCAGGCACACGCAAACACAGCTATGGCGAAATATTTTGATACAAGCTCTCCAAACACCTGCCATTTCTGTGCACCGTTCCGCTGACCTACAAGGGCATGCAATGCATTCACCACAGATGGTATTTAATCTCTGGAAGGATATTTTTCTGTGTAACTAATGCAAACTGTTTCCAATAACACATCTGCACAGACAAGCTCATCCAGTGATGAATCATAATATTCCAAACAGTATTTGAACTTAACAATAAATCTATAAACAAATGCACACGCGCGCACATGGAAAGAGATATGCATCAGTCGCAGCGTAATATAGTTTCCACAGTCTGTCAGTGAATGCGAGCTGATACTGGCAGAGGTTCATCGTGGCTAAAGTACAACGCAGACCTGTCCAAACAACATGTTCAGCCTCGCCCAAAATAAGCAGGAGAGAGCTAATCTCCACACAAAAGACACGATGCTGAACGCATTAGCACGACAAATCCGAGAAAATACCAAGGTGTTATGCCAAGCAGGGCTTTACCCCTCCATTGGTTAGTTATTTTCTTTTCGCACATTGGATCTAAAATTAGGTCCACTAACGGCCTAACGTAAGGTAACGTGTGCGCAGTGTGCTTTTCTTCTGATGAACATTTGAACCTGTTTGGATTTAGAGGTCACATCAATCTGTTTAAAATACATTTCATCAGTACCCAGCAGAGTGAAACATTACTGTATCCTCTTACCGGGAAAGAAGCCTGAGACCTGGCAGGGCGCAGGTCAAACAGCCACCTTCAGACAGACTGAAAAAGATATGCTCATGCCGGCTTTAACAAACCTTTGCAACAGCTCTTTCATGCTCACCTAACACACAAAAATTGCATGTACACTCAGACAAATAGAGACAATCAGTCAGTGGATGTCGAGTGCTCCATTTGTAATATGGTGTTTAAATCATGATTTTGATCCACTGAAAAAGAGGTGAAACTCACTTCCAAAGTCCCTTCAGATGCCACCCTGCAGCCTTTAAAAGGTCCATCTCCTGGCTGATAATGCTGTCACTAACACGCTTAGCAATGTGCACAGCTTTAACCAAACCTCATCACACAGAATCAAAGTAAAACTTTACTGGACAAAAGTTGTAACATCAGAGGATTTGTGAGCAGTTGTGGTCAGATGAGGTAGAGTAAATGGATCAGGGTGTGCATTAGCAAAAAGCAAAGACACAAGTCAAAAAAGTGAAACGTTACTTTCTTATTGTTTCACATGAGTAGTGTTTTAGTGCCATATTGTGGGGTTTTCTGAATGCAGCTGAACTACATCCTGCACCCAACCTGCAGCTTTTTATGATTCACTATGTTTTATAGAGTAATGCCCTAAATTAGATGCAATTCTGTTGGCTCGGGGCTACAAAGGTACTGCAAAAAGCTTGGAAAACAGACACGTGATGAACACAGCAAAAATAAATTACATTTAAAAAAATTGTGTATTTATTAAAACACCTTCAGACTGCTCCTATTTATCACTATTCCCTTTATTTTTAAGAGAGGAATAAAGTCTTCTTTTTTTTTATTGAAGGTATGGTTGAGTTATTCAAATAAGCATCTGTGGGGTTTGTCTTGTCTTAAAAAGCTGCCCTGTTGACTGGGGGTAAAGTACAATACACAATGGAAGGTATTTTCCGTGTTTTTGCATCACTGTTGAAAAGATTTCTGCACTGAATTACAGACATTAAGCAATTCCTTATTTCGCTTCAGGCAAGAACAGTTCATGCTTTGGCACACACATCTTTTTTTCTAAATCTTGATAACTTGTGAGGAAAATATTTTCTCAAGATGCTTTATATTGAGCTGGGGGCTGTTGTTAATAATGTGCTCTATAAACTGTGTTGAGGCCCAGAGGTGGTTAATGACAAAACACATCTCACACCAAATGTTCCTCTTTGTTGGATTTCTTCCATTTAAATTAGATCGGTTATGCATTCAGTGGTACATCCTCTGGATTACCCAACTGCTCCTTGCTAGAAATTTACAGTATAGAATCAGATTGCTTGGGGTGATTAGACTGATTGGGGTAATCATATTCAAAGGTAAGTTCAACAAAAGATCAGTCACCCATGCCCACATTTCAGATACTTACCAAAATAAGCAATATACCATCAGTATGTCATGATATTTAAGAGCTAAGAACCTAGAAATTTACAAGACAATATATATATATAAACAACTTCAGCAATCATCACTATTATATCACTGCCTCCTAGTGGCTGGAGCTGGATTCACAGGCCATTGCATGACCAGGAATGCTCTGCTCCAGTGGTTCCACATTTTACCACTCTCTGCTCCACAGAGTGCTCAGGAGAGCTGGAGAACATGTGCGCCGACACTGTGTGAAGCTTCCTGCTGACAAAACCGAATAATTTTCCAGTGACACTGGAAAAGTAGACTTGCATTCAAGACAAGAGCGCAACCAAAAACTGCAGAACACAGTATTTTTCAGCATGTACTAACTCTTCTAATACCCCTCAACTCAAAGAACTTATATATAGCACAACTGTAGCTTAAATCTGGACTTTTAACTACTGAACCTTAAGATATACAATGTTTGAACTCACTGACACCTCAGGGAAAGTGCTGATAATAGTCTTCACACCTTCCCATTGTAGATGTATGTTGCATTTTGAAGCAGCTGGAACGTTCTGGGTCGTGTTATGCAAAACTAAGCTTTAAAAATAAGCCTGTTTCATGCAGTTGTCAACACTGTGTTGCTAGCACTGACAGTTCTTCATTTTTAGCCTGACAATGAAGGAATCCAGTGGGGTTACTGTTAATATAAGTCAAAGACAGCTACAATCTTCCACAAAGTAGAACAAACATTTGCAAAATTTGTCACCCTTTAATATTATGCTATGTGAATGCTTTTTTCCCGCATTTATAAAATAAATCTACTACACTGAAAATTGTGACCTTGGTAAAAGGCCTAAAACATTTTGCAATTAAATGTTTACCTTTACATAAGGATGTTAATGTGTTTGTTTGTTTGTTTTTTACCACAGATGATCATGAACGACAGACAAATTGAATACATTATACAATACTTACATTAATTGAATCTGTATGTTACACTGTGTAACATTAGAAGGTCACATACATGGCATTTGGCACTAAAGATACATACAATCACATACAGTTGGTATACATGCATTACAAAACAATAATTGGCTATTAATTCATCCATCCATTCACTTCCGCTTATCCTTTTCAGGGTTGCTGGAGCCTATCCCAGCTGCCATAGGGCGAGAGGCGGGGTACACCCTGGACAGGTCGCCAGTCTGCCGCAGGGCTAACACACAGAGACAGACAACCATTCACGCTCACATTCACACCTATGGCCAATTTAGACTGATCAATTAACCTATCCTCACTAACTGCATGTCTTTGGACTGTGGGAGGAAGCCGGAGTACCCGGGTAGAATCCACGCAAACACGGGGAGAACATGCAAACTCCACACAGAAAGGCCCCGGCCTGATGGGGAATTAAACTCATTTTTGCTGTGTAGTAACAGCGCTAACCACCGTTCCACCGTGCAGCAGCAAGAGTAATTTCTCACTTAACTGTTTGAGTTCCTGTTGGAGATGTACTTCTTTGAGCTCTCTGTTGCTTGGTCACACCCTCCTGTGAGAGACCAGAGGAACAGTGTGTTACATACACAGAGTTATGCAAAATAAGATTCAGATCAGAACCAAAAAAGTCTGATATATCACAAAGAACATGCAGAAGAGCAAAGGCACACATCGATCTTGATGAAAGAATACGCACAAATACGCACAACAGGATGTTGCCAACAAAATAAGGAAAAATAAATGCTTAGTGCACAGAAGTCAGACTCCTTTTAGTACATGTAAACTCTCCGAGCACATGTGGGCTGCATAAGAAAAGCCATTAAAAAAAGCAATTAAGAAACAAACAAACAAGCAAACAAATAAAAAACACCTGCAAATTTCCCACTCTGTCTCTCAACATACAGAAGTAAAAGTAAATGTTTAGACATTCACTTTTGATGAGCCAAACATTTACAGAACATATGCTGAAGAGGAATTAGTGCGTTTTCAACAATGTGTCTCACTTTTTCCACATTCAATCAGTCGACTGACATTACAAACAAATACAGCAGTCGTAAATCAAAGAAATCTTTTGGCATAGACTGTTGGCATAGCCACCTTCCTTGAGTTTGCTAAGACGGGCCATGGTTAATGTCTTAGTCAGTAACACTGCTATAAAACCAACAATGATTCAAACCTCTGGCAAAGTTGAAATTACCAATCTGAACAACCATTCTCATGTTGTGATCCATTCTTAATTTGCAACACAATGCCTTTCAATTCAAAATACAAGAAAAGATTTCAAAGCTATCCAGCAGCCCTAATTGGACACTTGGCAGGCCAGCTTTTGTCCACGGGCCATATGTTTGACCTGCCAGCCTCATGCTTACTGGAGCCAAATAAAAGTGACTCTTCAGAGTCACAGCATTGTTTTCCAACTCTCTCAGAAAGCCAACAAAGAAACAGTAGGATTGCTTCAACTGTTGAAAAGGAAAAAAACAGCCCTGGCAAACTAAACAGTGCAAACAATACTAATCAATCAGAAGAATGACAACAGAGCGGCCCAGCCCAAACACTGCAGCGGTAAAAACGGAATGTCAAACACTGGGATCACATATTTTTTGGTAAGACACAAAAGAGGTTCACGTATGCTGCATGCACAGCAACAGCTAATGGAATATGATTTTTCCAGGTTCAACAGCAACATAAAAGCAAAAGATAGGAATGATTTTGGAATGGCGCATAAAGCAATGGTAACGATGATACTCAGTGAAAACACAGCGGCTTTACTGTTTATCCCGAGTCTGTGCCCACAGAAACATGTGTTTTTATAAACGTCTCCAATTACTGTTTTCATTTATTCACAAATTTACTTCAGGACAATAACATACCCAGCAGAGCAATAAAAAGATGTATGACAATGGATGCCAGCATTTTACAGCTTGCTTTAAATAAAAAAATAAATATTCGACAAAACTTCACTAAATAAAACACGAGTCTGAGATATAGAGGCCTGCCAGAACAGCACAGACAGTTGCTTGTGAGAACATGCTAGGCCCTTTAAAATCAGCTTAGGGTTGAGGAACATTGAAAGTATGTTTTCCTGGTAGCCTCCAGCACAAAGTGGAAATGCTGACAATGAGTCATTTTAGAGAACAGCTTGGCACGAGGTCCTATTTCCAGCTGAACTCAGCCCAGCTGGATAGTGACAATCTGTAATTTATATCTGGTGGTGTTTGAAAAAAGATGCAAAACAAGAACGAGAAAAAAAACACCCCAAAAACTTTTACTTTCAAAACTTGGTTTTCAAAGCTTGTTGCCAGACTGGAACTATGATTACTGTACCCCACTTTCGAGAGGGACTTAAACTATATTAAGCGCTGTTTTGTTAAAGTGCAACACGAGCATGACCTGCACTTTTTTTCAGAAATAAATACGACAAATTTCATGGTTGAAATAGTCAAGGATAAAGCTAGAAGTCTATATAATTTCCTCCTAAGCAATATCACGTGCTAGTTATGGAGATTGATCCTCTCTGTGGACTAGGCACTAAGTAAAAACAACACTACCCAGTCGTGATTCTCTTTTTCATGACAGAAGTCACGGGTATATCCGTTTCTCAACCCTGTGGCGAAAGTTAGACTTGTAGAGCACAGCCGCATGTGGAAGTCATTGAGAGCAATTAGAGTACAGTAGTTGAGACACTTATACAAACTATGCAATATGTACACAGAAAAAAGCCACAGTGTGCATCTACGTCTAATGTACAAGGGGTTTGTATGCAGGCTAGCAAACATGGGTTAGAGCACCATATGGTTCTCTGGGCTAATAGCCAGGGCTGATTAGCCTCAGAGACACGTGAGATACATAAAGCAGATCACTAACAGGTGATGAAGAGGAAACAACAAAGGCATGCTAAACAGAGTGTTTGATGTTTTAGCAGTTTACTGACCTTACAACCAATACCAAAGAACAATGGCTGCTAATAAAATTTACTGGAAATAGTGTGTGACAGACAGAAATGACAAAACAACTGTACTGCCACAGTATAGTTTTGATATTACACTGGGGGGAGAAAGGATTATCCTGTTTTATGCACAAGAATTGAATCAAGGTGGGCTGACTGTGCTTAGTGTGTAATATTGGAAAGCTGTTAACTATAAGCCCATGTTTTTTTCAAGGACCACGAAGTACACAGTGTACCTTTTCTAGGCCAAACACTGAGATGTATCAGTAACAGACAGAAATGACTGGCACAAACACTGGCTGCACATGAGGATGTAATCTGTTCTTATCAAATCACTGCAAACATGTCTCTCAGGTTACAATGAATCATAGAGGCAGAAAGACAGCGCTCTAGCGTGTTTGTTTCACGCTCTAGAAATCAGATATTGGCTTCAGACTTTGGTGATAGTGTTCACATGCTCATCTTAGCTGGCTAGATGGTTGCTAAGCATTGTTATCTGGGAATGGAGTCATTCTCTCAGCAGCTCCTTCAAGATCCCAGTCAACAACGTAGGATTTTCCCAGGATTAACTGCTTAACCTGCCAAAATACTTTTTTTGTTGTTTACTATGACTCAGAGAAGAAATAACTACGAAAAGATAAAGTCAAATGCCCAGTTGGCTTAGGCAGGCTGAGGTCTCATCTTCCTTTTTCTCTCTAAAGTTACGGATTTCCTTCACCGCTGACGCCTCTGGCTTCCCACCATCATCACAAGAGCTCGCCAAAAAGATGAGCTAAAGAAACTGTATCACACTGCAACCCCTTTTTCAGTGGAAAATTGTGGTTTTCGTGTGTTCGAGAACACCCACAGCTGTTTTTGCCACTTCTTCTGTGCTTTTCCTGACACAGAACATTTGGGCAGATGTACACTCCACCTGGGAGTTTGGTTGGGAACAGCCAAACCTCTCGTGTTTATTATGGATATGAAGCACGTCCTGTCTTAAAGAATTATCAATGAATTGCTATTCTGAATTGACCCTGAGCTTCTTGCCATTAAATAGATCCTAACCAATGAATAATCCATTCTTCCCAGAAGCTAAACACAAATGCAGAAGAAAGTAGAGACCTGCAATCCCCTCAGAGAACACAGAAAATGCGTGCATAGAGATGTATGTACTTTGGCTGGAAGCGCCATAGAAAGCCTAACATCAAACATGTTATTCTAACATTTTACATTTGAAATATTTCCGAACAACATTTATGAAAATGTAGTGCAATCAACCAAAAATCTTAAGTTGAAAACACTTCAGATAACCGTTCGTAAATTATCCAAGGTAACAAAGGCCACTGTGTATGCGTAGGTGTTAGTTCTCAAGGATAGGAAGTACTCATTCCAACTCTGAGAACTGCCAAGTGCACCAGCGTGCGAAGATGTTGAAGAAATGATCCAAGAAATTAAAGAGAAAATTCGGTGTAAAGAATGTAAGCTGACATGGCCCTGCACCACGGTGCTTGGAGTAATTAGGAACAAATCACATTTTAGTGAGGGAACTAAATGTATTTGCTCACTTATACACATGGCAAGTGTAAAATTCACCTATTTTATGTCAGAAACGATGGTCAGCCATTGCACTGCACTAATTTTATGAAGTTATATTTTGCATTTGTGTGTTAAAATATGGATCCACTGTCCTTACATGTGGTAATGATGGTCAGTTATGCACCCTGGGATCACCAGATTCAAACTCACCCGTATGAGAACATGAGCAGATCTGAGTACCAAATTGGACAAACGTAATGTTGCTAACCTAAGTTGACACAAAACATCCCTTAGTTTAAAAAATCCTCTGCAGCTGGTTGGCTTTTCATGTATGTTTTTTTTTTCTTTGTTCCGTTTCCGTTACAGTAGATCTATACATACATGGTCCAAATTTCTGTCAGCAGTACTGAACAAGCCCATGGATGTGTCTTCAAAAATCTCCTTAATCTGCCCAGCATGTTCCTCTATTCCCCCTTCACAGTCCCAACCCCGTCATCATCTTCCTCATCATCTTCATCTGATTCCAGGGAACTCTAAGGCATTTAAGCTCCTCCAGACATCTGAGCCCCTAACACAACAGCAGATGCTATAGCCCTGTGTGGGCCTAAAATGTGAAAGCATGCATAGCAGAAAGAGCAGAATTGATATATTGAACTAATACACACACAAACACACACACGCAGCAATAGTTCTGTCAGAACTGAAACAATAATGACCGAGATCTGTCTAATCAAAATGCAATCACTCAGCACAAGCAGTGACTTCTGGTTTTAAGCCCCAGAGTGAAAGTCCTAGTCAATAATGACCTAGATCAGAAGTCTTATCATAACATATAAATGTAAATACATCGGTTGTACGGTAATATTAAATATAATCCAGAACTACTGTTTACACAGTAATTTAGTTCTACAATGATGTAATGTGGCTAATTTATAAACAAAACATAGATTAATGAATAAGACGAACAAAGATAAAATGCTGCTTTTTAGAATCTAATAAACCATTACGATCACGTGGACTGCTCTGAGTCTATATGAAGAATCCAGCAGACCCATTTTTTGATTTCGTTTTAGAATGACACCATTGTTTGCACTATAATCTGTTTGATATTACTGTCGGTTACTGCATTTTCCGCAAAACTGCAAAATGTCTAAACCAAACCAAACCTGCCAACTTCAAATAATAAACAATAAAATAGAAACAATCATCAGAAATCCTTAAGCCCACAGTTTTAGAAGCAAGTATGCAAATCAGCATATTAAATTTGGGTGCAGGACACAGTGAAAGAGTTTAGAAAAACAGTCACTGAGTCTCCGTTCAATTTACTTCATTTATATTACATAATTACAGTTAGGTCCATAATTTGTTGAGCAATGACACAAAGTTTTCAAATTTTCCTCTGTACAAAACAACAGATGTGTTTTCGGTGTTTCAATAATCAATAATAAAGAAGTGGTGGAAGTGCAGATTTTCACCTTTGATTCAAGGGGTGTAGCAAATGTTTTCATTACAGAAATGATTTTACATAATATCAACTTTTCAAGAGGCTCAAAATTAACTGGACAATGAACTGTCAGTTTCAAGGCATTTCAGGAGAAATTCACCAGGGAAAAGATTTGGATTTGATTCAGACACTTAACTTGTATCCGGTAGCTGTTCTCTGGAAATCTCAATATGTGGTCCATAGAGATATTGAAAAGGAAGGACTGCACTGGCCAGCTCAGCAACACCAAAATTCCTGGGACTCCACAGAAGCCACTGAATTCTTTCCTTGGTTAAGAAAATTAACATCACAATCTAACTAAGCCAAGAAGACATTTAAGAAGGTAGGCATATCACTGTCAAATTGTACAACTAAGAGAAGCATTCATGAATACAAACACAGAGGATTTACAAAAATGTGCAAAACAAACCAAATGTATTTGGACTGAAAATTAACTTGTATGTAGAATGTACGGAGAAGGAAAAAAAGAGCTCATGATCCAACGCATATCACATTTTCTGTCAAACATGGTGGGCACAGTGTTAGGGATACCAGTGGAGATTGGGCAGTAATGTCCTTTGATGATGTGACTGCTAATAGAAGCATCAAGATCAGGCTATACTCTTTAGTCAGATTTAAACAAATGCTGTTAAAAGAATGCAAATAAATAATGACCTAAAGCATACTAGCTTCTCAAGTGAAAGAAACTAGATGTTCTTCAATGCCCAAGTCAGTCACCTCATCTCAGAAGAACAGAGCTTTTCAGGTACTGAAGACAGAACTGAAGACAAAGAGATCCACAAATGAGCAGCAACTGAAGTTGAATGCAGTAAAGCGCTAGAGAAGCATAATCCTCAGGTGGTTTTTTAGGCTTCAGGTTTATTTATTTTAAATTAAATTATATTATATTATTACTTTTGAGCCTCTAACATCGGGAGATTGTGCAAAAAAAATGACTGTAATTCCAAAATATTTATTTCCACAGTTTCGTTAAAGCTGAAAGCCTGCACTGACAATTGTCTCATTGTTGTCCCTGAAGTGTACCTGTTGTCAATTTCAATAACACCAAAGCAGCTGAAACGGATTAACAACTCCCTCCCGCCCAGATCAATATCCCACACTTGACTAACAGAAAGCCAAAAGACATAACTCACAAATAATGCCATTATTTTTATATTAAAATATAAACATAATGTAAAAAGACACAGGACAGTAATATAAACTGGCACCCCTGTCAGGCCCTCAATACACAGACAGTACAGCTAGCACACATTCTCAGGAATCCACTGTCATGTTTCTGTCAATATTTCTTCAGGTAGCACTCGCTGCATTGTCGCTAGGAATGTTTCAAAGACAAAGAGAGAGCCAGTTCACTAACGCTCACTTCTCATTCATTCCTCTAATTCACATCTGCTATCTCTGACGGCAAATTGATCTCAACACAACATCAATAACCACTTTGTGACCTAATTGTAATGAATGGTTTCAGCAATTACATCCTGAAAGTGTAATTAATCCCCTCCTGATTTCACAGCAGGGTGTATCTATCATAACGTTAACAGCAAGCTGTTAATCACTGAGGTTTTTGTGCATGTGTGCAAAGCATCATTGGGAAGTAGAGATGAAGAAGGCAGGATAAGGATCTACAAATACACTAAGCTCTATGTGGTGCATTCAATTTGGTTAATTTAATACTGGTTTAGCATATGAAGATTAGCTTAGAGGACCTACATATTGATGGCTGATTATCTTAGATGAACCCTTACTGGAAGTTAGAAAGGTCAGGGGGGAAAAAACACATAACCTGTGAGAATGTGCAATTGTGTTTTTCTCATGAGAGTCTAGCTAGTCCCAATAATCATTAAATTATGGTAGACAAACTTGGAGTAAAGTTAGGTTTAGGTTTTAAGTCAGGCAACTAGTCATTTGGGCTGTGGATAGGGGAAGATGCCAGGAAATGAATATAAGTCAATGTAATGTCCCGCAACATGAATAAAACAGATGTGTCGGTGCGTGTGCTTGCACCAAACTATTTTACCCACAGATCACATGATCATGAAGAGCTGAACCAGATGCTGGAGAATCACTTTCATAACAAATGACCATCCAACACACAAACCAACATCTTCAGTGCTAATTGTATCATACGCTGCAAAATGTTACTGTTACTACATTAATCTTTGATAATCGTAACATTATCAGTGACGATCAAACATTATTATGCATGTCATTGTGCAATGAACTCGTGCCACCTTTTTTCCTTGCAAGAAATGACTGATGTCATGTGAAGCGTTCTTTAAAGCAAGATCAGAAGTGTTTGGTTTTCTTTTTTTTTATTCCTCCTTGTTAACATTTGATTCATCCCTCGGTCTTCTGGGGTCCACTACCATCCTGGGGTCCACAACACTCACTTCATCACGTTGCTCAGCAGTGACAGCACAGCCTTTGGGTGTTTCCTGATCTTGTCTCTTACTTTGTAATTGCACTAAACTATTGCCGATCCAAGGCACAGCTGGGTGCAACAGCATTCACCTAATTCTCTTCGGCTGTGCTGAGCTATTCAGGCAGGGCGCATCCCTAAAATGAAAAGGACTTGTTCAGCACTGATTGCATAGATAACTGTCAGAGTTGGAAAGCTACCCCCCTCCGCCCTGCTCCTCCACTTCCATCATAATCATCAAGAATGCACAAAACCCCCGATTGGACCTGAACACCAGCACTTTAGCCAATAACCAGTCTGAGCAAAGAAGTTCACATCACACCCGCTTTTCTCTGTTCCTAAATAAAACCAAGCATGTGATATAATTGACTGTGAGTGATTTAATGAGGATCTGTTTCTAGTTTTCTTTTCAAATTTGCCACACACCTTCTGGAGGTTGTTAGGGAAAGTTAATAGAGCAACGAGATGTGACAGGAAGCAGAGCAGAGGATGATTAGAGATGAACAGTGTGTACTAATCATGACCAATAAGTGAAGAAAACCAGATTTTGGGAATGACTTAGAGTTAAAAAAATGTTCCAAATAAACAATGTAATACGAATAAATCTTGAGAAAAAATAAATAAAAGCTGAAAAAAACATCACATTTAGTAGGTCTTTCTGAGGAACAATCACTTGGTGTGAAAAGGTTCCCAACTGTAGACCAACCAAAGCCATAAACCCTGAGGGTGTTTTCACACCTCAGTTGTTTAGTACATTTAAATTAAACTCTGCTTCAATTTCCCACTTGATGCAGTTCATTTATAGAGATGTAAAACACTGTAAAAACACCCTTTGGAGAAGGCAGTCTCAATCCAGTTCCAATCGAATGAGGTTTGCAAGTTTGCAAGCCAGGTATGCTTTGGCGTGCAGGAGAGTAAGGCAGACACGCAGAGTACACAAACTGTAGCAATTAGAAATAAAAAGAACAAAATTGCCCAAATAAATACGAATATTGGAAGTAAATTCTCCAGTGTTGTCCACTAATCCAGAACATAAAACCTTGCCTTCACCCAAGACAACTTTGGCCAATAGGCAAACTGAACATTCTCAGATGATTTGTAGGGATGTGTTTTAGATTTTTGGGTAAACAAATCATACTTTGTGAAAAGCTACAAGTTTACAAACTTATCAAGGGATATGGACCAAAGTAATGTGAGAAAACATTCTGAGATGCATGACTATGCCTGTGTTATGACTGATGTTGTTGGGTTATTGTTCAGTATGCAAATTTCAGTGTGAAGGTGCCTCTCCGTGAGCGCCTCTTTGAACTGGAAGTTGATGTCAGTTCGTTTGGTGCAGGAGCTGTTCTCTTGCAAGAAAATAAACAAGGTATAGATCACAGAACTTTACAGAACTTTGAAGTTTACGTTGGATTGAGTGTGCTGCCTGTACGAGCATTTACCCATCAGAATCCATTAGTGTTTCTTTTCCAAATGCGCAACTCAAACCAAAGACTTATGCGCTGGACTTTATTGCTGTGTGATTTTAACTTGCAGATCAACTACAAAAATAGTAAGGATAATGTGCTGGCTGATGCCTCGTCTAGATCTTTGGAACTTGCTCTTTGAATTGAACATTTAGAGGAATGTTAATTCTTGTGACAGGAGGTGCTACGACTGATGTCATAGGGTTGTTGTTTAGCATGTAAATCTCAGTGTGCAGGTGCCTCTCCGTGATTGGTGGATCCAGAAGATGGATTGGTTATCTAGCTGGAGATGACATATATGTTGAAGCTGCCATGGACTGCCATTTATTCATCCTCAGCTCATCCCAACAAAGAGTTCGTAGGAGTGGACTGCCTTTTATTTTCATTATAGCTTTTTTTTGTTTGTGTATTTTGATTAGGTAAGTTTGGTAAATCCTTGAGATAGGCTCATTTTGTTTGTTGTTTTGGCCCCTTGAAGTTATAACCAGCTAACGAAATAACATATTGTAAATAAATCATTGTAGAATCGTACCAATTGTGTGATGTGACTGCTTGAGGTCTGACGAAGATGGATCATGTTGTGGTCTGGCCACCCTTAGACGAACCATAACAGATAGAGTACAGAAACATCCTTGCCATGAATGGATAAGGATCTTCAAAGTCCCACTGGGAAACAAACCCATGCAGAAGTGACCAAGAGCAGCAGAGCTAAGAGCCTGTGGAAAAAAACAGCTGTTGGCTAGCCATCTAAATATAGTGGTGGTTGACAAGAAGCAGAATATATGACAATCGTACCTCATAGTACCATCAAAAAGAAGCAGCACAAGACGACTGACAACTGGAAAATATGTGAAAAGTGAAGTCCAGACTGTTCCCAGTGATAATAAGAGTTGAGAGAATGGCTCCAGCAGATTCCAGAAATAACATCTGAGGTCTATGTCGCAAAGAGTGCAGTCCTAGGAACAGTTAAGATACCGCAGAACTCCCAAGTCTCTGTCAGTGAATACACAACATTTGGCTACTTTATAATAGTAGGATAGCTAATATAATTCGCATGGAAATTAACCAAATGTCAAAGCTTTTCTTGCTTCTTGAATATTTTGAATATTGAATATTTTTGAATATTGTCCACAGCTGTAATGGTATATTAACTAGATATTGTCAAAAAATATTTATTTTTCATTAAACTTAGTGTCTTGTTAATAATAACATGCATTCCACCTAAGTGAAGTAATTCAAGGGCCCTGGTATTGTGCCTGTTGGGTCACTTACATCATGGACACATGATGCAGTAACAGCCCATGATGCAACAGCCTTTTAAAGAAACACGATCACTTGTAAAATGAGGGCCAGGCCTCTCTCCGTTAATAAATATCTCACTCCTTACAACACTCTCAAATAATCTCCTAAATAAATCCAGTTGTCCTCTCTTCGAGCTCTAGACTTACGTGACCTGGATGGTCTCGAGAACCCACACAGACACTCTATTTCCACCTTAAAACACAAAGACATTTTTACGGTGAGCGCAATCTGAAAAATATAATTACGTCTAAGTTAAAACTCTTACTCCCCCTTTCTCCCCCTATTAAGTAGCTGACCATAACTTCTTGTAAGAACTTCGTAAATTGTAATGCTCATTAGTTATTACAAGATGATTTCTATACTAAACATCTGCCAGCTGTTTTGAAAACATCTGCCATTACTTGTAAACATGTAGGCTTTGTTATGGTACGATGTCTTATTGTACTATTTTTCTTATATAGAAAACATGCTGTAGTGTCGCTGTTCTCTTCCTTTTCCCTGTCTGCTTGTGAAACTCTTTCCCAAAACTCATATCTGTCTTCATCTTTTATCCCAAGATCCTCTCTGTCTCGTCTCCCCCTCACACTTAAGTAACACATGCTGAATTGCACATGCAGATTCTGTTGATCGCTCCATTTCTGCATTATCTTTGAATGTGAAATCTCTATGCTCAGTCTAGCCTGGAATATGTTCAAATACTGAACAAGGCATTCCTTTATCTCAACTTTTAGTGACTTTGGTGGCAAGCTGTTTTGTGCAAACTGGGATCAAGTAAGCTAACAAATGACTCGGCCTTGGGCTCGAAGCTTATAGCACATCCCCAGAATAACAAAACGTTTCTGGTCAACATTAATGCTCGGATAGGAGGCAAGTAGCTCAATTTATTAAGCCTCATAAACACTCTCGCCCCTGGATACACACTAACACACTGTAAATTCATTCGAGCCAGTCACATACACTCACACATACAGAGTGACATTATAGGACTCGTGGTGGGTTGATGGGTGATTTTAACCAGAGATGGTGGGATGAAGGATCAGGAGATGGGTGTTCAACTGTCCCCAAAACCTCTGAGTCCATGTTTTCCTGGCCTGACCTTTTGAATCAGTCGAACCCAAGAAAATCATGCTCTGAGACATCAGCCAATTATGGCTCCAGACAAATCCATGTACTGCATGCCATCTCTGGCATAATCATATTTGTAACCATAACAAAGATAAGGGAAGGGAAATCAAACGGGTCATCTCAGAGTACTTACATTTGTGTTCAATGAAAAGCGTACATTCGTTCTCCCATGGGATTAGAGTTGGGCTTTTTCCAAACTAGACAACCTCTCTCAGTCCCTAATGTCTCTGGAAACAGATGATTATTCTGGCATGTTAAAACTCACAAAGTGTAAATTTTCTTATCCTGATCCACAAGAGTGCCAGAGTCACAGCATTAGATTCAACGTTCCAGATTTTTCACTGTACTGGATGCAAATATAATAGAACAGCCTAGGCTATTCATATTAATCCATAAAAAATAGTTTGCTGAATGAAAGTCTTTCCATAAATCTTGTTACGTGGAATGAGGCAATGTTGATCTTATTAAGTTCCCCGCAGCTTAAGTTAAACAGTAGGCCCTCCATAACTAACATAATGAAATTTTACTGTGATGGCATTCAGTGCTAACAAAAATGTTAAAGTAAGTTGCTCAAACGAACCACAGACCTTACAGAATAAATTAATCCGGCTGAGACGTTTAATATATGCAAGAAAGGTTTGATGGTTATGGCACTGTAGCTCATAAAACAGGCAAAGCTTCTGAGTCAACTCTGATGATTTCTTGCAACCAGCTCACCCGTACTAACAGCACAAAAACACACATAAAACAATGCTAATATCACATTAAATGTGATCTCTTTTATGCGAGTATTTAAAAAACAACTTATCAGTTGTGTATATGTAGTTGATTACCAGTGTTGGGTAAGTTACTTTAAATTAGTAACTTAGTTACATTACTAGTTACTTCTATCAAAAGTAACTCAGTTACTTCAAGTTACTCGTTACTTTCAGAGTAACTAGTTACTAGGGAAAGTAACTTTGGTTTTACTCAGAATTCTCTTGTTAATGTGTTGCTTCCGTAACTGGATACCCAGCAAGATTGCCAGTCTTCTAGCTTGCTTACTTGCCACAAGTGCACTGTGCCACCTGCCAATAGAAAGGAAAAAATAATGTGCACATTTCCACGAGAGAAATCCCACGCCTGATTCTATCCTAGCCTGCTTTTTACATCCAACACAAACAAACAAAAACTGCAGTCATGGTGCTTTCGATTGTACTCAGAACTCGGAAATTCTGCCTTCTGAATAGGAAGATGTAGGCAACACCAGACTGCAGATGAGCTGCATACAGGGCTGGACTGGGACAAAAAAAATCGTCCCGGGCATTTTGACTAGAGACCGGCCCACCATTATAGGAAAAATCATAAAGCCTTTGAATGAAAATAAACACTGTTGTGACAGTGATGTTTACTGTTCTGATGGTATATATGTATCAATCTATCAATCGTTTGTTGTAAGACTCAGATAATTATTTTTTTAAAAGTGAGACATTTTAAATGAGAATAAGAAAAGTATTTCCTTGTGCCCCCCTTTCCCTTTTAATGCCCTACATGGAACCCTGGCAACACTTTGCTAGACCCGCCCCTGCACAGTTACCAGCTGTCATCTCCTGGTTTCATCTTCATGTTTCCCTCTCACCACATATTCAAACCGATATCATGACCAGCAGGTTTACAGCTGTGGCTCCAGCAAACATCAGCTGATACTTAATTAATATTAAACAAATTCTAACAACAGCTGATCAAGCTTAAAAGTGCTGCTGTTGTTTACCGTGACATCCGCTGGTTTCCTCTTTCTGGCGCAAAGTGGGCGATAAATAAACAAGAGAGAAAAGCCGATCAGCTGATCATTGATCAGTTTCATGATTGAAGTAGAAACAGGAGAGGGAGGGTGAGAGGATGAGAGAAGAAGAGGCAGCTGTGCAGCAAAGACACAGAATAACTCCAGCTTTGTGTCTTTTACATTGTAGCTGAAGTCCGGGACAAACTGTGTTCCTTTTCAGCTCAATACAAAACGCGTGTTATTTTCTCTGAATACGAATTCCGTTTTTTACAGGACGGTTGGCAACTCTAATAATTAACCTTATGAACAAAATAAAGTTCAACATCAGTAACATAGCACCCACCCAGCTGTATAGAAAATCCGTCATGCTAGCTAGCACGCAGTACGAAAAAGTCAGCATAACGAAAATAAACTCCACCTAAACTTGGTTCATATCTGACCCAGATGGACTGCAGGTTATAACTTGACCTGACACTCTCGGACCAGCGGCCGCTTCGGGTCTCTCCTCTTGCCTCCCTTTTCCTTCATCCACCTGCTGGCTTCCACCACTTGCTAATGTTATTGAATCTGTGGAAGCTCCGCGATAGCCACCACACGAAGGAACGAATAACGAGCCTATCTAAATCCCAGTAACGAGTAACGCGTTCCTGGTTTTGGCATAATAACTAGTTACCGTGCGCGTTACCACAATAATAACGTAGTTACTGTAACGCGTTACTTAATAACGCGTTAGTCCCAACACTGTTGATTACTGACAGTACAACGAAACTGCCTCCACTTTAACGCTTTTAAATCACTGCTGTTAAAGCCCATTACAGCTTTGTTTGTCTATTTTTAGGTGACATGGCGCACCTGCTGCGCAGTCCTAGACGTTAACAGTCTGTATCTGATGACTGCACACTGTGCCAAAGTGCTATGACGCGCCACAACATTTGCGCTCGTTTTTGGAATTACTGCTCTTGAATGAATGTAGGCGGTCAAGTAGAAGCAACTACCATAAAGAGAACAGCAGAAAAGCAGCTCAGACATCATACACCCTGGGTCTGTCAAAAGCAGTTACCCCCTCACGTCATCACGTCCTCGGTTCACCTTCAGGGCAACGACGTAATGCGCTTTTCAGTAATCAATACAAACGGCCGTGGAATTATCTAACTTACCTCTGAAGCTGATATCAGATGCGTGCGTTCAGCCGAAGATCTGAGCTGCCAACTTATGCAGTTTGTTTAAAGAAACTAGGAAGTATTTTGTAGCTGTTGTCTGGTTGCCTCTGTACCCCTCCTCTCTCACGCATCTGGTCCCCAAACTAAAGGAGGACCTCCCATTCAGGCAGCTTCGGCTGGACTCTGCGGCACCCACTTCTCCTCAAAGGTTTGACTATTTTTCACGATTCAGGGAGTTCCCTATGCTGTCTCAATAAAATACCATCCAGTCTTTGAAACTGAACAATCTTTACATGGTTCTTAATCCTTGCGGGCTTTTTTTCTTTTCTGTTCTCTCTTTCTCTGTGTGATTTACCAACGGCACCTGAACTTCTCGTGGCCATTTTAACCCTTACAAACTGTTCTGGTCAGATTTGACTCTTTTTGGCTTTTGACAACATCAAAAATGTCAGTCTGGTGCCTGAAATTTGATTGATTGTTCTTGAGTGACCCATCCATCCATTCGCTTCCGCTTATCCTTTTCAGGGTCGCGGGGGCGCTGGAGCCTATCCCAGCTGTCATAGGGCGAGAGGCGGGGTACACCCTGGACAGGTCGCCAGTCTGTCGCAGGGCTAACACACAGGGACAGACAACCATTCGCACTCACATTCACACCTAGTGGCAATTTGGATTATCCAATTAACCTATCCCCACAAGCTGCATGTCTTTGGACGGTGGGAGGAAGCCGGAGTACCTCGCAAACCCACGCAAACACGGGGAGAACATGCAAACTCCACACAGAAAGACCCCGGTCTGATGGTGAAATTGAACTCAGGACCTTCTTGCTGTGCGGCAACAGTGCTAACCACCTTGCCACCGTGCTGCCCTATTAATATTTATTTTAGACGCACCTGTGTGGGTTACTTGAATCAAGGAAAATTGTTGTTTTGTGCAATCTTGAAAGTGTGAAACTGTACGTGCTGACAGAAGTCAGGCTTTTGGAAGTTCTGGTCTCTCAAACTCTACATACTGGTCTTTGAATGATCTATGATCTATGATACACATGAGGAACAGACACAATATAGAAGTCAGAGGGTGCCTTGAGGAGATATAGGGTGACTATATAGTTGGTTAGCTTTGCTGTCACTTCACAAGGTTTATTTAGTTGTTATTCTGTGTTTGCTCAGATTTTGCAATCAGCATTCCAAAATTGGAGGTATTTGTCTTTGATGTATGGATGTAAAATTATGGAATTGTAAAAACTATACACAACTGTATTTTGTATTTCACATAGTGTCTAAATTCTTTGCACTAATAAATATTTATGTTGTTGTTATTGAGGTTTATATCAATAAGAAAGTAGATAAGTTTGCACTTCTTCCCACTTTGTATGTGTAAACTAAAGCAGCAAATGTGAAGCTATATTGTTGTGTATTTTTGCTTTATTTTTGCATATTTCTTTCTAAATTATTTTCTGTATACTGTTTACATATTCTAAACGAATGCAACAGATCAATGCATTTATGCTTGTAGACATGAGCGAGATGATCTGCTTAAGTTCAAGCTAAGCAACAGAGTGGAAATTTAAAAAAAATGAAAAAAGTGATGTTGACCATCTCATGGTTTTTGGTGTCAGATGGTCTGGTCGGAGCATTCCAGAAATTGCTGACTACTGAAATTTCCCCACACAAACATATCTAGGATTTAAAGAGGATGTTCCAAAAACATTGATGTCAGAGGTCAGAGGATAGGAATGTAACTTAAATAGTTACAATCAAAATATGCACAAGTGCATCTCTGAACGCACAACATGTTGGACCTTGAAGCAGATGAGCTCCGGCAGAAGATCATCCTGGATGGCACACCTGTCAGCTAAGAACAGGAAACTGATGCTCCAATTTGGATTGCCCCATCAAACTTAAACAACAGACGATTTAAAAAATATAGCCTGGTCTGATGAGTCTTAATTTCTGCTGTAACATTCAGATGTGGTATTTAGAAGTTGGTGTAAAAACATGAAAGTATGGATCTATCCTCAGTGTAGTGGTTGTTTTCTTAGCAGGCTTTGGATGTTTTAGTACCATCTGAGCACTGTTTAAGCACCATGATGTACCTAAATATTATTGCTGATCATGTTCATCCATTTATGACCATTTGTTCACCACCTTGTTAAATATGCGCAACAAAGAATTAAGACCGTCCTGAAGGTAAACGGGGAATAAAACCCAGCACTAGAAACCAGCAACTTATAAAACGGCAGTGAGTGTATGTGGATCCCTTTCTTTTATATTACGATATATTGCGGATAATACCTACTGCAAGCATGTCAAACAGCTCTTATTAGCAACTTCTCTTTTTATATTGTCTGTTTAAATAATGAATAAAGCTTCAATTTTTAGACCTTCAACCAATAAAAACTGACATTTAGCAGCCCGTGCTGTTTTATGATGCATATAACAGCAGCCATGCTCCTGACTCTGGTCCAACACACTGATACATCCACCCAGAATCCCCACAGTTTCATCTATAAAAATATTTTTTCTCTGTTCACGCGTAACAGAAACCAATTCAAAGGACTGCGATGTTTCTAAAAGCCTTACCTGTGACCTTTTGGAGTAGAGTGAATGTGAGACAGATTTACATCTGTATTTGTCATTAACACACAGGGTTTAGACATTTTTGATCCAAAAATGATCTTCACTCATCGCTGAACATCCTAAGGGACGCCTGCTGTGGATGACGTAGACAAAGAGCAGAAGCTGGCACTTGCAGATGCCAGCAGACCCACTGTCTCTGCAGAACACAGAGCTGCTGAGAAAGAAGGGAAAGATACACGCCTGCTCTCTGCCTGTCACTCCTCTCCTCCTCTCTAAACACACATTCCCTTTCCAGACAATCTCATCTCTCCATCTATCATTTGCTTCAGTTGTCAGCAGGTTATCTTAGAGGCAGCCCACGAGAGAGCCCATAGTTATGGTACCAATTCCAGCTCCTGAATAGAGTCCATAGTTGTAAAAGTGAAGAGCAAGGTCTATCCCTTTCCAAGTCCAAGATTTAATGGAGGGCTCACTGTGAGCAGGGGGTTGTGCCAGCATTTCAACTCAGCTATGGCAAGGGATGCACTCACCTGACTATCCCATGAAATTTTAGCCCAGCTTAGTGCATAACTTTAATACAACTTCCAAAAGGAAAAGAAAACACAAGTCGAGTGGGAGAAGAGCAAGACGTGGGAGAAGCAGTGAGGGGAATGTACAAGATGACGAGGCTGTGTGAAAGGACTCAAACACAGCAACAACAGACTGAAAGGAAACAAAAGGAAGCAGCCAAGACTATGAATGTTGTTTTATCGAGTTCATTTTGTCGCCTAACTCTTTTCCCCACTCCAAAATACACTATTACATCATACTGACCATGGGAAACATATCCCAACACAGTTGAGTGTCTTGCTCATCGTTTTTTTTCTTAGTCATTTCTTGAGGATCATTCTAAGTAATAAGAGTCTTTTGTCTTTACTTAAAGAAAGGCATAGACACGCAGTGGGCACAAAAAATGCAGTCAGTTTAAAAATAATGAGGACTAAACATAAATTTATAGTCTCCTGACAAAAACCCTGTCGAGTGTATGGAAAAGCTGATATTTGCTCTGTATTTTGTTAGGGTTCCTGACAGTACAGTAGCCTAATCCTACACTTATTGATGTTGACATGATACAGATTTACTTCAAAAATAGCTAATAAATTAGCTCAACATGAAACAAGACCTCAAACCCCAACTATCATTTCAGACTCATTTCGATTGTCTGTTTGTAGTAGATCAAAGCGAAGTCATGTCTTGGAGCTATTTTGATGACCATGTCTGACGAAAAAAAAGAGAGAGAGAGAGAAACTAGAGGGGAAAAGCTAAACAAAAGCACACTTTAATGGTAACCACAAACATGTTTTATTCACATGAATGGATGTCACAGAGACACAACTGGGGGATATAAACAACTTCAGGGTTTCCCTGGCTGTCTATAAACAACTTGTACTGTCTACCATTGACCTGGTCTCTTCCATTTCATGGCCTTCTACCTCTGGAATTAAATCGCCCCCAATATTTCAACATGTTACAATTAGATAAACCAAAAACAAACAAAGCTGTGTGGCTGAAGCAACATTAAAACAAGTTGAACAAAATAAAGTGTCTCACAGCCAGGAGAGATAATATGGACCAGATCCAGGTGTGTGTTGGGAAATCAAATCAATTAGGACAAAGAGCAGCTGTCCACAGCAAATTCTACTTTCTCCTTCAGATCGTTGTGACAAGAAGGGACGAAAAAAGGAGTACAGTGCTGGTTGTTTTGAGGGATTTTCAGGGATTTTTGCAAACCCTCTGCGGCATTTCAGGGTCAGTCAAACAGCTGAAGTCCAAATAACCCACTATTTTCCAAAGCTGATGTAAACAAGTACTGGTGCTGATGAAGTGGCAGGGTGATGGTGTCCAGGAGCAGCACCCTCCTTGAAGAGACAATAATCCCGCTGTGTATTCTTCGGCCTGTCAGGTCATTATAGTGATGAAACCACCAGAAGGGGCCACAGTTGATTTAGAAGCATCTCGGTCTTTTCACAATCTCTGAGCATTTCCACATTGCGACATCTGGCTGACAATGAATTAAGCAGTTTGCAAGGGGAAAACAGAAAAAAGGCTCCTCTTTGTTTAATCCATGACCTTCAATATTTGTTAAAAGACTATCTAACTTGAACTCTTGTCAGACTGTATGCATTTGTTGACCCCCGATGTTCCATAGACTCTTCAGGTCCTGCTGTAGGCAAAGATTCTAATCTTTGTCAAACTAGATGGACTCTCAGGTGGCCACAGATGTCACAATCTGGACGATCTCGCCATTGTCTCCATGGATAGCACCCTGGATGGCCTCTTTCACTTCCATGTCTGCCTGCAGGGCTGGTGCCAGCTCAGCAGCCTGAGATAAAGAAAAGAGAAGAGATGAAAGGTGACAAGAAAGATGAAAATACAATAAACGTTCAGTACTTTTACTGAATGTTCACCAGGTAAGGGGGACTGAGGACCAGTCTTAAACCAGTCTTAAGTTCTCTGAAGAGCAGAGTATATCAAAGGGTTATTTATTTGGGAGGCTCCAGAGAGTAGTTTAACGGTTTATTTTTTCCTGTCAGACAGTCTTTTCTCTTGTGTAACTGTAGCTGTTGTGTTGCTCTCATAAAAACCACCAAAATCTGTTCACAAAAACAATTTTACGTGACAGAACGTTGCAGCTGATCATCAGCTGCTGTGACTTTAGTGTTTAAACACAAACATTTGGATCATAACTAACATGTTAAAAGATCAAAAGACATGCAATAACAAAAACTAACCAACTGAAACATAGTTGACTAAAAAGTACCCTGTTCTCAAAGGAATATGTTTCCCCTCAGTTGAGGCTGGGACTTTCTTTGTCAAAAGTTTACGCCTTACTGTGGGAGTGGATCAAGTCTCCACTCATTGCTGCATCACATCCACCCTCTGTCTCACCACTTCCCTGCCTTTCTTAATCTATTACTACCAAATGAAGGTACAAGAAGCCAAAAGTTAAATCTTTTTTTTTGGCTTCTTATATAATGAATCTCGCCCTCAATTTAGCTTCTTTGTTGGAACTAGCCCTTGAAATCGGATCACTTTGCCAGTAGGGGTACAAGCAGTTAGAAGCTGGGATTATAGGCACTTTTAGGTTAACACAAAGTAGTTATCCATTTTTGACATGGCAAGTGGAAAAAGTGCTGGCTTGTAAAGCTGCCAGGTGGTCCAGTAGGGAAGCTAGACAAAATGATGTTGGTAAGCAGCTATACGCTTTAAACCTCATATATAAACATCCCAAAATGACAAACCCAACTTCCAGGGAGGGATCTTAAATTAGCAGGACCACAAAGGCACACAAGGAGACAACTCTGAAAAAAAAGGGGGAATTTACATCTTTTAATGGCTGGAGTCCCAAAACTTTGCGGTCACACCTTGTAAAAGCCTAATGACACCTATCGCAAATGATGAAGACTTTCCTGTGGACTTATCAATGTGACTAAGCTATATCCTGATTCCATTTTATTGTGCAAGACAACCACAGTGAATAACAACACACAGAAGGAGCAGAGGAATGACAAGATAGATTACAGAAGAAATATATCAGAGAAGGAGGGAGAGGTTATGAGGAGATTGACAAGTGGAGAAAAACAAGAGGCTAGCCATTCGGATTTAAATGCTTGCCTGACTGTCTCTATAGTCGATGTCAGATGTATAGAGTTATTGTGTGTCTAAAAGCCCTGTAAAAGATGAGGTTCGTGACTCAGTTCTGGACGATGACCATGAGGAGTGACTCATTTGTTCCTCAAACACACATCCAAGGTTCCCTCCAACACACCTGCAGCGTTTAATTCTCTCTGCAGCCCAACGTGCTGTCACAAGACAACAGCTTTGACTGTAGCACAGCTGTACCATAGCAGCACACGCAACACAAACATGAGACACAGCGGCAGTAAAAATGGCAAGTTCAACACCTTTGATTCCAAGTTTGTTTGTTTTGTTTTTTTAAATGAGAATTGAAAGACTCTTAAACTATCATAGCACAGACCTAGCTCTACCCTTAAAATAACAAATGGAAGAACGAAAATATGTAACATGTGTACTAAAACCAGGCTGCCGGTGCTTTGCAGTCTCAGCTTTAAACTGTGTCACAGTTTAGCCAGAGGTTAGAACTGCTATGCATTCTTTAGATAAAAAATATATCGCCTTGCATTGCGCACCACTTCATATGTCTAATGGAAACTATTAAATAAGAAAAAGAAGAAAATGCAGAGATAGCTAAATGCAAAATCTGGAGTAATTTTCCAGCATGTTGCATGAATGCTTCCACATGTGTGTAAACAGATGAGAGCCAGTGTCTTGACTTAGCAGACTGCAGAAAAGCAGGAAAAGAAAGAACCTTTCTATGAACTCTGAAGAGAAAGTTAACAACGTTTAAACTAGGACATCAAAACAATACAGCCTACAAGTCCTTTGTTTTATTAGGACCTTTTGGGTAAAGTTTTTCATTTAAACCTGGAAAAATATCAATGTTAGCATACAGATGTGATTTAAAACATCTTAGAATCCGAGCTTAAAGTCTACTCGGTTAATAAACACACCGCTGTTTATGAGCAGTTTCAGTCTGTTGTTGAGCATGTCCACATGCTCTTGGTGAACCCCAGCTCTGCTCAACATCAACATTGCACTTGTGACTGATCAGACTTCTGTCAACTTTGTTGATATCTGTCAAGATCTGTGTACAATCCAACATTAGGGAAAAAAATTAGCTCGTTT